>NC_134399.1:33798102-33992570 GCF_050003625.1 Haematobia irritans | reverse complement strand
GTAGAGAGCTAGAATTGAAATATGGGGGTTGCTTATATACGATTATGAACTTGATATGGACCAATTTTTGTGTGATTGGGAATCGATTTATAAACCGATATGAACCTAGTTAGCCATGGTTTTTAAAGGCCATATACTAGCACAATGTACCAAATTTTAACTGTCTCAGATGAAATTTGCTCCTCAAAGAGGCTCCAAAACTAAATCTCGGGATCAGTTTATATGGGGGCTATATATGATTATGGGCTGATATGGATCACTTTTGGCATGGTTGTTAAATATCATATACTACCACCACGTACAAAATTTCAACCAGATTGGATGAATTTTGCTGCTCCAAAAGGCACCGGAGGTAATATTTGGGGATCGGTTCACATGGGGCCTATATATATATGCACTGATATGAACCAATTCCCGCATGGTTAGGTTAGGTTGTAGAGGGTGACATCAATGTTCTTGTATTGATGCCCACTAGACCATTATAGGTTCATTGTGCTTCCTCGATGGGGTTTTTCAATCTTTCTCCTTCCGATGCGGCCGCTTTGTCCCAGAAACTTCCACCTTCTCGTTCTCTTTGAAAGAAATCTCAGAATAACCAAGCAGAGGAACCTGATGAATGCAAGTATGTTCCTTAAGCTGCACTCCCGCAGATCAGTGAGAGCCTGAAAGAAAAAGGAGCCCAGTATCTTGTTTCTTCTAAAGAATAAAGCTGGGCACTGATACAGGAAGTGGTACGAGTCCTCCGGGTCCAGGCACCATCTACAGATATCATCGTCTGTAAATCCTATTCTTACCATGTGTTTCCCAAGTGTGTTGTGTCCTGTTATGATACCAATCAATGGCCGTAATTCCTCTCTGTTCATCGACAACAAAATTTCACAGTTCCTACATTTCTTTTAATCCCATATCAACTTGGTTTGCTCTCAACCATCCGAAGAGACCCAGTGTCTTCGCCATTGATCATCATATTTAACCTCTATCCTGTAATGATAAGAAGATAGTGGAGGAATAACGTCCGCTAGGACGTTGTTCGTTCCACGAGCACCCTCCTTAGCCAGCACATCCGCTTTCTCATTTCCTATTATCCCATAGTGCTCAGGTACCCAGCACAGAGTTATATTATGCTGTTCAGTGAGAACCTTGAGTTCTCGACGAAAGCGGCTGACTTCCCAGACCTTATGTCAGCACTGCACAATGCCGTTATAGCTGCCTGACTGTCGATGAAGATGATATCGCTTCTGAATAACGGCCTCATCAAAAGCGACTCAGCAGCCTTTGTGATCGCAGAAATCTCAGCCTGAAAAATACTGCAATCACTATCCAGCGTGTAAGACTCCCTTATTCCTAGTTCACTACAATAGATTCCGCTGCCCGTTCCTTCCTCCATCTTTGATCCGTCCGTATACATGTTCAGGGTTCCGAAGGGTATCCTCCTGTCTTCCCACTCCTCCATACTTGGTATAATGTATGTCGGTTTGTGATGATAAACATGATCCGTGGCCATAGGGTCTGTCTCTCTATACTGCTCGGCCAGAATTTAAGTATGCCTGCAGGCTGTCCTCTCCAGCGTGTTCAAGCACCTAAGTCTCAGAAGTGTCACTTCAGCCGTCTTCCTTACGTGTAAATCGAGTGGGATAAATCCCATCAGTACCTCCAGAGCGGCAGTGGCTGTCAACTTTATGCCCTGGTATTCAGGAGACTTGTACCCTATAACCTTTCTCCTCCTGGTGAACAGTACCAACTCCGTCTTACCAGGGTTCACCTCTAAGCCGCATCCTAGAGTCCACTCCAAGAGATACTGCAAAGACTCGCTCAGCACATCCGAAATAGAAGCGAGGAATTTTCCCGATACCATTATCACAATGTCATCCGTGTATGCCACTACCTTGATACCCTTACTTGTCAGCCCAAACAACACCTCGTTCACCACCAATAGCCACAGCAAAGGTGATATAACCCCTCCCTGTGGCAATCCTCTAGTGGTCCTAGCCCTCCTTGTGGAGCTCGCTAGCACGACCACCATGTCCCTTAGCAACATCAACTCGATCCACTTTATAACGAATTTCTCAACACCATTCCTCTCTAATGCATGTACCACCTTATCAATTTGCGTATAATTAAAAGCACCGTCAATGTCCAGAAACGCCGCCAATGTATAGTCGCCATATGTCATGGATCTATCTACACTCAAAAAAAAGTGAACTCTCTATTTCACTAAAGCCAATTTAACTTTATATTAGTTCATAGAATCATTATGTTTGGAAAAAGTTTACTTTACTCAAATAATTTTTTGCGTACGTTAGTTAAATGAACTAAAACACAGGAAAAAATTATACAAAAATAAAGCATAAAGGTTTCCTAATTTCGTATTTCTCACAAAATAGTTCATTATTTCTTTAAATTTGTAAATTTTACCAAAAATGTGTCCATCATGAACTTCGTATGGCACTAAAGACATTCTTGCAATTTTGAACTCCAAGATTTCTCTTAAAACTACAAAATTTTCTTTAACAAGTGCAAAAACTTAGTTATGTCTAATAAATTTTCTTGAATTTGTCGAAAAATATTTACTTATTTTTACCATGTCGGAGTGATGCCAGCGCTTGTAATACTGTTTAGTTAAAATTTTCTAAAAAAACTCAAAATTTTCTAAAATTAATCGAAAGTTATCTTTCCTGGTGGGTTCACTGTTTTTTCAGTGTATGTGATGCACCACTGAGTACAGGGCAGATTCTACAGATCTGCCCTTAATATGGGCATGTTGACAGATTGATAGTTTCCTGTCTAACTGGTTACTTATATGATCATCCAGTATCCTCTCCATCGTCTTTAGCAAGAAGGATGATAAGCTTATTGGTCTAAAATCGTATGCCGTTCCATGTGATATCTTCCCCGCTTTAGGAATGAAGATTACCTTAACCTTCCGACAAGGCTTTGGTATATATCCAAGACACAATGAGGCCCTCATCAACTCCACATAGTATATGATATCCACCCGCATGGTTGGTGGATATCATATACTAACATCACGTACCAAATTTCAACTGAATCAGATGAATTATGGTCTTCCAAGAGGCTCCGGAGGTAAAATCTGGTGATTGGTTTATATGGGGGCTATATATAATTATGGACCGATGTAGACCAATTTTTGCATGGTTGTTAGTGACCACATACCAACACCATGTACCAAATTTCAGCCGGATCGGATGAAATTTGCTTCTCTTAGAGGCTCCGCAAACCAAATCGGGGGATCGGTTTATATGTGGGCTATATATAATTATGGACCGATGTGGACCAATTTTCGCATGGTTGTTAGAGACCATATACTAACACCATGTACCAAATTTCAGCCGGATCGGATGAAATTTGCTTCTCTTAGAGGCTCCGGAGATCAAATCTGGGGATCGGTTTATATGGAGGCTATATATAATTATGGACCGATATGGACCAATTTTTGCGTGGTTGTTAGGGACCATATAATTACCCCATGTACCAAATTTCAGCCAGATCGGATGAAATATGCTTCTCTTAGAGGATCCGCAAGCCAAATTTGGGGGTCCGTTTATATGGGGGCTAAACGTAAAAGTGGACCGATATGGCCCATTTGCAATACCATCCGACCTACATAAAAAAAACTACTTGTGCCAAGTTTGAAGTCAATAGTTTGTTTCGTTCGGAAGTTAGCGTGATTTCAACAGACGGACGGACGGACGGACATGCTAAGATCGACTCAGAATTTCACCACGACCCAGAATATATACTTTATGGGGTCCTAAAGCAATATTTGGATGTGTTACAAACGGAATGACAAAGTTAATATACCCCCGATCGTATGGTGGAATAAAAATATGGTAAAATATTTAAAAGAATAGGAGCTAGACAGGCTAGACAGAATCTAACATATCATATATGCAATGCTATGCAATGAAGGGTTAATATCACCTGAGTTGATATCATCCAATTTGCTGAAGGATATTGACTTAAGATATGGTATAAGATGGATGATTTTCCAGTAGCTAATATATTATGTTGTCAGATGTCTTGAATGAAAGCAGTCTCATATTTATCCATCACATCATCCTGCCCCTTCGCCATTTTGTTCATTATTTGGTTTATCCTTTTCACCTTTTGCCCTTGTGAATCTGATAACTTCTTCAATTCGGTCGTCAATCTCGCTATACTATCGCTTAACTGTTCGAGCAAATTGAATTACGTGTAATTGAAATTTTGAAATCAAATCATACAACTTTTTCAATCAAATATTTTTTATGCCCAATTAAAACTGTGATTGATACTATCATTTTCGTGATTGAAGTCATGTCAATTAAAAAATTATATGGATCAATTTATTTTGTGATTGTATCAGAAAATTTATTTTTTATTGTGTATTTTTATTTTAAATAATGAACTTGTTTTTAAGATTTTCTATTAATTTGCTGTATGCCCAACTATAGCCAACTTCCATTTTGATTGTTGAAGTATGGATACTCACTTCCATTGACATTTCCAGAAATAATTAAGAACATTTACATGCATAAATGTGACTTTAATAATTCAAACACATAAATGAAAAAAACACAATAATAATAAAGGCCATAATATGCACGGCTAGAACAAAGAAACGAAAGGAACATTTCGGTGTTTTGGTTGACTTTGATCTTTCACATGGACAAAAATGAGAAATATAAAATGCCGGAGGTGTAAAAAGCATTAAAACTCAAGGAGCAGATGAAAAACAGAAATTGCTCCCCACCTCTTGGACCAGGATTAAAGCAACTGAACATTCTAATTGAAAAAAAAATGAGATGAAGGTTTCACCACCATGAATTGGAAATGCTATTTTGAGAGAAACAAGAAAATCAACCATTTTACCAATTAAAACCAATGACTTTTGCCAACAAAGGCTTTCAAAGGACTCCCCCTTTTTGTTTTACACTTTGTTTTTTTTATTGGTATTTCCTGAGAATTTCTCTCTCTCTCTCTCAAAAAACAAACAATAAGAGCGCTAAAGACATGTCATGACTTTGCTTTGTTATTAACAAACCAATTTGTTCAGATGCCTGTTATTTTTACACGTTAACGAACTATAATTGCACCTTCTATGCCAAAAAACAACAACACTCACACAATACAAAACTCTTGGCCAGAATAGGAGTACCTGTTCCGTGGCCGTAATTGCTTAACAAACTCTTGACTCTTACATACTAGTTGAGTCACATATAGTGGCTCAAGTGGCTAAGCTTGTGCTCCCCAAACCTCGTCCAGCCATTGTTTTCTTAGCATTGCTGTTCGTTAGCATCAGGATTAAGAAGAGTCGCTGGTGAACAATAGTCTAACAGACTCTTACTCAAGTACCTCTCACCTATGTTAAAGTATAGGATATTTGATTTTCTCCCTTTTATAAGTATAGGTGTGAGTGTATGTTATACACCTCACTCCTAGGGCATCAGTTAAGAGAATGAGAAAAAAAGGTGCCAAAAAATAACACACTCATTCACACACACACACATTTAATTGCAAGAATAACACAAGAGCGTAAGTTGTTCTTACTAAGATGACTGTTAGACCTATTTAAGCGTATAGGTGCATGTAAGCAATTAATGATTTTTAACAAGGTAACAGGTAAATACACTAAATGGCTTAGACAAAAAATTTGAAATGGGCGTGTATAGTAATAAGAAGACTATTGGAATTTTTCAAATATCAAATACAGTGTTACACACTCATAAAAAAAGTGAACACAACATGACAGAAAAGGTAAGTTCATTTTGGAAAATTTTGACTAAAATCTTTTACACTAGTTTTCGCTTATACACTAATAACAATATGAAACGGAAACGTTAACGAAAAATAAAAACGGAATGTTCACGGTTTCGTCCACGCACGTTCACGATTTCATAAACGGGTTTCGTTTTTCTTTGGCTATGGAAAGTCTTAGAATATTCGTTAGACGTTCTTATGGCAACTCCGGTCGGTGGTGCAATGTGCTAAGGCGACCCTTAGCCACGGTTGCCCCAGTTGGTAGAATTCTTCTACAAACATTGGTAGATTGGTAGAATTCTTGATATTTTGGTAGATTTTGCAAAATATTCCTCTCCAACAAATATTCTATAGAAATAAAATTTTCTATAGAAATAAAATTTTGGCAAAATTTTCTATAGAAAAAAATTTTTGACAAAATTTTCTATAAAAAAAATTGACAAAATTTTCTATAGAAAAAAAAAATTTTAACAAAATTTTCTATAGAAATAAAATTTCTACAAAATTTTCTATAGAAATCAAATTTTTACAAAATTTTCTATAGAAACAAAATTTTTACAAAATCTTCTATAGAAATAAAGCTTTTACAAAATTTTCCAAAGAAATAAAATTTTGACAAAATTATCTATAGAAAAAAAATGTTAACAAAATTTTCTATAGAAATAAAATTTCTACAAAATTTTCTGTAGAAATAAAATTTTTACAAAATTTTCCAAAGAAATAAAATTTTGACAAAATTTTATATAGAAATAAAATTTTGACAAAATTTTCTATAGAAATAAAATTTTGACAAAATTTTCCATAGAAATAAAATTTTGACAAAATTTTCTATAGAAATAAAATTTTGACAGTTGGTAGCCAGACGGTAGATTTTTTATTGTTTGGCAGATTGGTAGAATTCTTGATATTTAGGTAGATTATGCAAAGGATTCCTTTTCAACTAAGAGGCACTTCAAAAATATTCTATAGAAACCAAATGTTGACCAAATTTTCTAAAGAACTAAAATTTTGACCAAATTTTCTATAGAACTAAAATTTTGACAAAATTTTCTATAGAAATACAATTTTGACTAAAATGTTGACAAAATTCTCTACAGAAATAAAATTTTCACAAAATTTTTTATAGAAAAAAATTTTGACAAAATTTTCTATAGAAATAAAATTTTTACAAAATTTTATATAGAAATAAAATTTTTACAAAATTTTATATAGAAATAAAATTTAGACAAAATAAAATTTTCTATAGAAATAAAATTTTTACAAAATTTTATATAGAAATAAAATTTTTACAAAATTTTATATAGAAATAAAATTTAGACAAAATAAAATTTTCTATAGAAATAAAATTTATACAAAATTTTTTATAGAAAAAAATGTTGACAAAATTTTCTATAGAAATAAAATTTTGACAAAATTTTATATAGAAATAAAATGTTGACAAAATTTTGACAAAATTTTGACAAAATTTCCTATAGAAATAAAATTTAGACAAAATTTCCTATAGAAATAAAATTTTGAAAAAATCTATATAAAGGGTGATTTGTTAAGAGCTTGATAACTTTTTTTTTTTTAAAAAACGCATAAAATTTGCAAAATCTCATCGGTTCTTTATTTGAAACGTTAGATTGGTCCATGACATTTACTTTTTGAAGATAATTTCATTTAAATGTTGACCGCGGCTGCGTCTTAGGTGGTCCATTCGAAAAGTCCAATTTTGGGCAACTTTTTCGAGCATTTCGGCCGGAATAGCCCGAATTTCTTCGGAAATGTTGTCTTCCAAAGCTGGAATAGTTGCTGGCTTATTTCTGTAGACTTTAGACTTGACGTAGCCCCACAAAAAATAGTCTAAAGGCGTCAAATCGCATGATCTTGGTGGCCAACTTACCGGTCCATTTCTTGAGATGAATTGTTCTCCGAAGTTTTCCCTCAAAATGGCCATAGAATCGCGAGCTGTGTGGCATGTAGCGCCATCTTGTTGAAACCACATGTCAACCAAGTTCAGTTCTTCCATTTTTGGCAACAAAAAGTTTGTTAGCATCGAACGATAGCGATCGCCATTCACCGTAACGTTGCGTCCAACAGCATCTTTGAAAAAATACGGTCCAATGATTCCACCAGCGTACAAACCACACCAAACAGTGCATTTTTCGGGATGCATGGGCAGTTCTTGAACGGCTTCTGGTTGCTCTTCACTCCAAATGCGGCAATTTTGCTTATTTACGTAGCCATTCAACCAGAAATGAGCCTCATCGCTGAACAAAATTTGTCGATAAAAAAGCGGATTTTCTGCCAACTTTTCTAGGGCCCATTCACTGAAAATTCGACGTTGTGGCTCGTTAGTAAGTCTATTCATGATGAAATGTCAAAGCATACTGAGCATCTTTCTCTTTGACACCATGTCTGAAATCCCACGTGA
The DNA here is from genome assembly GCF_050003625.1 of Haematobia irritans. Lineage (NCBI taxonomy): Eukaryota > Metazoa > Arthropoda > Insecta > Diptera > Muscidae > Haematobia > Haematobia irritans. The sequence continues at coordinate 33,984,394 of NC_134399.1, read as the reverse complement.
TCTGTCAAATACTAATGCATGAAAATCCTAACCTCAAAAGAATCACCCTTTATATGTATATAAAATTCAATCTATGTTTGTTTATTTGTTTGTTTGTATGTTCCGAGTTGGCTCCGAAACGGCTGAACCGATTTACTTGAAACTTTCAGAGATCGTAGGGGGCGTTCATGTGGTGAAAATAGGGTACCTCATTTTTTGACACCTGGTCGCGGAGGGGGACCTCCCCTCCATCGGACTTTTTGAAAATTGGACCAAAGTTGACCGATTTGCTTGAAATTTTCATTTAAGATTGGGGTTGGCATCTAGACAAAGATCCGCTACCTTTTATTTCGATATTTGGTGGCGGAGGGGGGCCTCCCCTTTGTTCGACTTTTTTTTAAAGTACAGTGAAAAAGCTAAAATTCTCTAAATTATCTGAGATTTACAGAGAACATGTGGTGAGGTTATGGAATTAATATGGGGTACCCGATGATTTCATATGTGGATGGGGACCTCCCCCTTGCCCTACTTTTTGAAACTTGGAACAAAATTATGCGATTTGCTTGAAATTTTCATTGAATGTTGGGGTTGGCATCTAGACAAAAATCCGCTACATTATTTTTCGATATTTGGTCGGGGAGGGGGACCACCCCTTTGCCCGAATTTTTTTTTTTTTTGTTTTTGAAAGTACAAACAAAACTAAACTCCCCCGACTGAAATTTTACGGAAAAAATGGGTTATGAAATTTATATCAGGTTCTTAATTTTTTAATAAAAATAAAAGGGCATAGGGAGACATCCGCTTCTCTTAAGTACATACAGAGAAACAATTAAAATTTACCGAGTTACTTGAAATTTACAGAGGACTGGGGAGAGGTTACGATATTAATAGTTGGTACTTGATTTTTTGATATTTGGACGGAAGAGAGGCCGCCCTTTTAGGCTTATAATTTGCTTGACATTTTCTGGGACGTTTACAAAAGATACGCTACATCACTTTTCGATATTTAGTCGGGGAGGAGGTCCTCCTCTAAAACTACAAAAAAAAAAAAAAAACAATTCTTAAGTTTTCATGAAATTTACATAGGCAGTGGGGGAAGGTTATGAACGAGGAGGCAACCTTCCTTGCCCCACACTTGAAGGAAAGTTTCAAGAATTTTCAGGGAAGGTTAGGGGTGCTATTCACTACGGTGTTTGTCGATATTGTATCGGGGAAAGTGACGTCCCTTTAAAACAATAGAGCAAAATTTAAACATCGCTGATCTACTTGTAATTTACAGGGAACGTGGGAGGAGGTGATTAAATTTATACATGATTTTTAAATTAGTATATGATTTTTCGATACCTGGTTGGGGAAGGGGAAAATTGAAATAAACTTTGTCGATTTACTTCGATAGAATTTGAAGGGACCTTTGAGTAGTTGTGAAATTAATATAGGGTACGTGATAGTCCTATATCCGGTCGGAGTGGAGCGAAGGTGGAGGAGTGTTCCCTTCTGTCCGTTTTTTTTTTCTTAAATTGAAAGTAGAGTGTTGTCCGTAAATGGGAACTCGGTACATAATTTTATGATTTTTGCACAGGCTTCTGCCAGACTTCTTTTTAGTAAAGAACTTAAATTTACATGAAATTGGCAGCCAACGTAGAGGGTGCATCATTTTCCAACATTTTAGCAAATTTTAATGTGGTAAAATTTTTTACTATTTTTGCTTTTTCCGATTTATTGGATGGGAGACAGTAATTCTTTGTATGTTATTATAATATAGTGCTTAATTTTCAGATATGTTGAGAAGAAGGATACCTTTCCTTGACAAACCACACTTAAAATTCACAAGAAATATAGAAGAAGGTACACCCTCTCCCGCCGTATTTGTACCTATAAACGAAAAATCAAGTAGTCCGATTTGTTTAAAAGAATTCAAATCTTTTCGTATTTGTTTTCAGCACGAAGGATATAGTTGACTAAGTTAACGCAAAATATTCCTCCAAATACGCTTCGGGAGGCGCAGCGAAGCGGGCCGGGTTACGCTAGTTTTATATAAAAATAAAATGTTGACAAAATTTTCTACAGAAACAAAATTTTGACAAAATTTCCTATAGAAATAAAATTTAGACAAAATTTCCTATAGAAATAAAATTTTGAAAAAATGTTCTATAGAAATAAAATTTTCTATAGAAATAAGATTTTGACAAAGTTCTCGCGATATGTTCTGCTCCCAAGCCTTAAACCACTATAGACATTGTGATTCCTGGATATAATTTTCTCATCTTCTTACTCGTAAGGTGGTTTTCTTTAATGTTGCTCAGGAACTTCCATTTATATGTCTTCTTCCATGTTGCTTAAAACTTCATACCAGAGACACTGATGAAGGCGAGTACATTCTTTTAGCTGCACTCCCGCAGATTGGTTAGAGCCCGAAAGAAAATGGAGCCCTGTAGTTTGTTTCTTCCAAAAGATAATGCTGGACACTGGCACAGGAATGAGTATGAGTTTCCCGTAGTTTGCGGGTTCAGATACCAATGTCATCATTTTTATACCCGCCACCATAAGAGGGGGGTATATTAACTATTTCATTCCGTTTGTAAAACATCGAAATATGGGTTTAAGACCCCATTATTTTGGAATTCACTCTTCAGTTGTCAAAATGCCGTCCAAGCAAGAAGAGCAGCATATCAAAGTTTTGCTCGCGCATCGCGAAAATCCGAGCTACTCGCACGCAAAGCTGGCAAAATCGCTAAAAGTTGCCAAATCAACCGCTACAAATGTAATTAAAGTGTTTGGGGAACGTTTGTCGACAGCCAGGAAGTCTGGATCGGGGGGAAATCGAAAACCGGACGCCGCTGAGACGACAAAGAGAGTTGCCGGTAGTTTCAAGCGAAACCCTAACCTCTCTCTCCGAGATGCCGCAAATAAGCTGGGTGTATCGTCTACAACCGTGCATCGAGCCAAAAAACGAGCCGGACTATCGACTTACAAGAAGGTAGTGACTCCAAATCGCGATGATAAACAAAATACGACGGCCAAAGCGCGATCCCGGAGGCTGTACACGACGATGCTGACGAAGTTTGTCTGCGTGGTAATGGACGACGAAACCTACGTCAAAGCCGACTACAAGCAGCTTCCGGGACAGGAGTTTTATACGGCAAAAGGAAGGGGAAAGGTAGCAGATATTATCAAGCACATAAAACTGTCAAAGTTCGCAAAGAAATATCTGGTTTGGCAAGCCATCTGTACCTGTGGCTTGAAAAGCAGCATTTTCATAGCTTCCGAGACTGTTAACCAAGAAATTTACGTGAAAGAGTGTTTGAATAAACGTCTGCTGCCTTTCCAGAAGAAACACGGTTGTTCCGTACTGTTTTGGCGGGATTTCGCATTTTGCCATTACGGTAAAAAGGCCATGGAGTGTTTCGCCGCCAACAACGTGCAGGTGGTTCCCAAGGACAAGAACCCTCCCTACACGCCAGAGCTCCGCCCAATTGAGAAATACTGGGCTATTGTCAAGCGGAACCTAAAGAAGACCAAAAAAACTGCTAAGGACGAGCAGCAGTTCAAGGCAAACTGGCTTTCTGCGGCGAAGAAGGTGGACAAGGTGGCTGTACAAAATCTGATGGCAGGTGTCAAGCGTGAGGCCGGCAATTCGGATTTGGAAAAGCGAAAGCCTAACTGAATATTTTTCCTGAATTTTATACTAATTAAACTTGAAAAAGAAATATAATTTGAAATATAACCGATTTACACGCGTTTTCCCTTGACAAAATTTTGACCGTATCACCCTTTTTCCTGGGTCGTGGTGAAATTCTGTGAATTTCACCACGACCCATTAGAAATTAGCGTGATTTCCGTCTGTTGAAATCACGCTAATTTCCCAAAGAAACAAGCTATCAACTTGAAACTTGGCAGAAGTAGTTGTTATGGATTTAGGTCGGATGGCAAATGGGCCATATCGGACGTATAGCCCCCATATAAACCGACACCCAGATTTGGCTTGCGGAGCTTCTTGGAGGATCAACTGTAATCCGATGCGGTTGACATTTGGTACGTGATGTTGATATATGGCTAACATCCATGCAACAATTGGTCCAAACCGATTTATAATTATATATAGCCCCCATATAAACCGATCCCCAGATTTGACCTATGGGGCCTCTTGGAGGAGCAACTTTTATCCGATCCGGTTGAAATTTAATACGTGGTGTTGATATGTGGCTTCTAACACCCATGCGAAAATTGGTCCACGTCAGTCCGATTCCCAGATTTGAACAGCGGAGCATGTTGGAGGAGTCAGTTTCCGATTCGGTAGAAATTTAGTACGTTGTTCAAGGATATGGCCCAGAGAATGAAGCCGATCCATTTTTGTCGGCGGCGGGTAATACTAATTTTTTGCCTCCGGCGGCGGCGACTTCATGGCTAAGCCGATATAAATTTGTCTTATCGACGGCGGAAAATTATCCATAATAAAATCAATTTGATGTTATCCGAATGGTAATGAGATTAGTTGTACAACTTTTTGCAAATTTTTGCAAAATTATTATAGCAACTTGATACTGATGGATTTTGGATGGAAAGTGAAACATTTTGACAAAAAATGCAACCATTATTAATAATTTTTTCTGATTCAAATCAATATTTTTGATTAATTTGCGGCTAACTTTGAGTCGAGATGAGTCGACAAATTCGGCGACGGCTTCGACTGGTAAAAACTAGTCGGCGGCGCGACTCGGCGGCTTCATTTTCTGATATGGCCGCTAGGTTAGGTTAGGTGGCAGCCCGATATATCAGGCTCACATAGACTATTCAGTCCATTGTGATACCACATTGGTGAACTTCTCTCTGTGGCCGCTAACAACCATGCCCAAATTGTTCCATTTCGGTGGATAGTTACCCAGCAAAACAGCGTCACCAAAAAAGTAGTGAAAATGTGCTTTTTTGAATCCAGAAGTGGTGCAAAATTGGTGCAGAAGCAATGAATTTAACATGGGCTTGTCGTAGGGCGAATGCCGACCATTTTTTATGATTTTTAATGCACTCTATCCTTTGTTCGACATGTTTGACCTAAAATATTTAAAAACAAGTATATACGGCCGTAAGTTCGGCCAGGCCGAAGCTTAGTTAACACTTGCCGATGGCAAGGTATCTTAAAACTTCCTAACACCGTAATATATACCACATAGTTCATACGTGGTATATATTAAACTAAAAAGGCCGATTAAATACGTATATAATTAAGTTTAAAGTTTCTGTAGAAATAAAATGTTGACAACATTTTCTATAGAAATAAAATTTGAAAAAAAATTTTCTATAGAAACAAAATTTGGAAAAAAATTTCTATAGAAATAAAATTTGGAAAAAAAATTTTCTATAGAAATAAAATTTGGAAAAAAAAATTTCTATAGAAATAACATTTTGACAAAATTTTCTATAGAAATAAAATTTGGAAAAAATTTTCTATAGACATAAAGTTTTGACAAAATTTTCTATAGAAATAAAATTTTGACAAAATCTTTTATAGAAATAACATTTTGACAATGTTTTCTATAAAAATAAAATTTTGGTAGATTATTTTTGGCTCGAGTGGCAACCATGATTATGAACCGATACGGACCAATTTTTGTGTGATTGGGGATCGGCTATATATAATTATGGACCGCTATGGACCAATTCTTGCATGGTTGTTAGAGACCATATACTAACACCACGTACCAAATTTCAACCGGATCGGATGAATTTTGCTCCTCTAAGAGGCTCCGGAGTTCAAATCTGGGGATCGGCTTATATGGGGGCTATATATAATTATGGACTGATAGGAACCAATTCCTGCATGGTTGTTGGATACCATATACTAACATCACGTACCAAATATCAACCGAATGGGAAGAATTTTGCTCTTCCAAGATGCTCCAGAGGTCAAATCTGGGAATCGGTTTATATGGGGCCTATATATAATTATGGACCGATATCGACCAATTTTTGCATTGGTGTTCGAGGCCATATATTAACATCACGTACCAAATTTCAACTGAATCAGATGAATTTTGGTCTTCCAAGAGGCTCCGGAGGTCAAATCTGGTGATCGGTTTATATGGGGGCTATATATAATTATGGACCGATATGGACCAATTTTTGCATGGTCATTAGATACCATATACTAACAGCATGTACCAAATTTCAGCCGGATCGGGTGAAATTTGCTTCTCTTAGAGGCTCCGCAAGCCAAATCTGGGGATCGGCTTATATGGGGACAATATATAATTATGTACCGATGTGGACCAATTTTTGCATGGTTGTTAGAGGCCATATACCAACACTATGTTCCAAATTTCAGCCGGGTCGGATGAAATTTGCTTCTCTTAGAGGCCTCGCAAGCCAAATTTGGGGGTCCGTTTATATGGGGGCTATACGTAAAAGTGGACCGATATGGCCCATTTGCAATACCATCCGACCTACATCAATAACAACTACTTGTGCCAAGTTTCAAGTCGATAGCTTGTTTCGTTCGGAAGTTAGCGTGATTTCAACAGACGGACGGACGGACGGACGGTTATGCTCAGATCGACTCAGAATTTCACCACGACCCAGAATATATATACTTTATGGGGTCTTAGAGCAATATTTCGATGTGTTACAAACGGAAGGACAAAGTTAATATACCCCCATCCTATGGTGGAGGGTATAAAAATGAAATTACTCATTGAAAATATGAAAACAGCGAGTTATAAACAATTGAATTAAAATAACTTCCTGTGTAGTTAAAATAAATAACATCATTGGAAGGACATTTTTGGAAGTGCTTTTAAAGTTGTGCCTTTAGAAGATTATTGTCCGTGTGGACTATCTTACAATTTAGAAGACGATGTTAAGAAGTTGTAAGATATCTTGCCATGGGCAAGTATTACCACAACCCAAGTAATTCGATTGTGGATGGCAGTCATTGGTAGAACTTTCTACGCAATCCATTGCGGAGAGTACATAAGATTCGGCCAGGCCGAACTTACGGCCGTATATACTTGTTAAAACCTATTGTTACCATATGTTTTCCAAGTGTATTATGCCCAGTTATAATGCCAACTAAAAGCCTCAATTCTTGTCTGTTCATCACAATCTGAGTTTCGGAATTCATACGGTTCGTTTAGTCCCACTCGAAACATTCTGCAGACACCCAGTGTCTTCGTCATAGGTCATCATATTTGAAATTCTGGGATTATATAAGTTCATATCGGGCGAAAGGTATATATGGGAGCTATATATAAATGTGAACCGATTTCTTTCAAAATCTATAGGGTTCTATTCTGACCCAAAAATCTATACGAGTATTTGTGTCAAATTGGGAGACCATTGAACCAAAACTGCGACTTTGATTACAAAAGTGTGTTCACAGATAGACGAACATGGCCAGATCAACTCGGGAAGCCGGTTTAGTGTATAATAATAAGTAAAATTAATTTATAATTGGCAACTCCTCCCCCAGGATATAACTAAGTTGGTCTTTCAGCAGATTGATAATTGCTAACACAGAAATATTCTCATTTTGCCGAAGCCAAAAGAAATGCAAAAAACCGATTTTTTACACATTGATCAGTGGCCTTTTTCTGATCAAAGACACTTTCAATTTGCTACAAAATGGCTGGTATTGACTACCAAGATTTGGATTTTCCCGCCATAATTGCAAAAAAAAACTTGCATGCCTCTATTATGGAAGTCTATGTGAATGCCTTTGACATTCTGCTCATGCATGTGTAAGTGCCAATGTGTGTATGTATGTGTGGTTCTCATACACACTATACAATTATATGGCTTCTTTTGTAATATGCCTATATACGGTTAATTGCGGTTTTTGTATGAGTCTTTTCTTTGTTGCTGTTGTTGGTTTTGTTATGCAATCTCAATCCTTTGGAAGTCGCCTCTTTCCATATCAACCATTATCCATTACTCTTCTCATTAGTAGCAAGCAAGCAAACAAGGACTATATTTCATTCGTATGAAACATAATCCCCAAACTATGACATCGACTGTGTTATCCCCCGATCCCCCCTCCCCACACTATGCATTCAAACCAGCCAACCATTTCTGGCTTATGCCACATGTCAGACACTTGCTGTTGGTTTCATAGGCTTTTGGTCCCTTTGGTATAGGCAGGCCAGTGCATTTACCCTCACCAGCCAGCCACCTCAACTTCCTTCTGATTATCGTATTGTTATTATTGTTGGTTGAATTGTTAAGTATGCATTGCGCAATTTTCAATTATTTTCCTTTTTTCCCCATTTGTATGTGAGGTTGTTTTTGTTTTTCTCTGTGGCTTTGGCGAATTTTTTCATTTTTCTCTTAACGTCAATAGTGAGAGTTGTGAGGTTCCTGGTTGTTTGTTTCTTACTTTTTTTTTTTAATATGCATCCTTTCTTAGCATTATTTTTATGATTATTTTCTGTTCTCTCTGGATTATGAGTATTATTATTCTTATTATATTGATACCCTATAGAAGGCATTGTTAATATTAAGGCGAAGGAAGATTGTTTGCCCAGAACGGGCAGGTTGACAATTCAGTTCGTTGTGATATCTTATCATTAATAAATCATTAGAGCAATAGCTTCCTTCACAGCGTCCCTACCAACTACGGACGAACTTAATTGCGGTCTAAGACCTCGATGAAAACGATTGCAAAGCAACCACAGTTGATCACAGCTAACTATATTATCTATTAGAAACATTTTTTGAAAAAAAAAAATTTCCATTGAAATAAAATTTTGAAAAAGTTTTCTTTGAAAATAAAATTTTGAAGAAATGTTCTATAGGAATAAAATGTTGACAAATTTTCTATAGAAATGAAATTTTGAAAAAACACGCAAAAAAATAATTCTTTCCTCACAAACGAAATTTTAGACAAACAAAGTTCGTTTCTCATTTGCTTTTCGCTGTAAGGAAGTGTATTTGGAAGAAAAGTATATACCTTTTGTAATAAACGTCTATTCTTTTCCAGGATGTAAAAACTATTTCATAAAGACACACTCAAAAAAAAAAAAACAAGTATATACGGCCGTAAGTGCGGCCAGGTCGAAGCTTATGTACCCTCCATCATGGATTGCGTAGAAACTTCTTCTAAACACTGCCATCCATAATCGAATTACTTAAGTTGCGGTAACGCTTGCCGATGGCAAGGTATCCATCTTCTAAATTGTATGTAAGTCCATACGTGGTATATATTAAATAAAAAAAGATCGATCCAATACGTTTATAATTCAGTTTGACAAAGTAGACATAAAATTTTGACAAAATTTTCTACAGAAATAAAATTTTCTATAGAAATAAAATTTTCACAAAATTTTCTATAGAAATATAAATTTTGACAAAAATTTCTACAGAAATAAATTTTTTTCAAAATTTTCTATAGAAATAAACTTTTGACAAAATTTTCTATAGAAATAAAATCTTGGTAGAGTGGCAACCATGATTATGAACCGAATAAAATTTGAACAAAATTTTCTATAGAAATAAAATTTTGACAAAATTTTCTATAGAAATAAAATTTTGACAAAATTTTCTATAGAAATAAAATTTTGGTTGATTATTTTTGGCTCTAGTGCAACCATGATTATGAACAGATATGGACCAATTTTTGTGTGATTGGACCAATTTTGGTATGGTTGTTAGCAACCATATATTAACACCACGTTCCTAATTTGAACCGGATCGGATGAATTTTGCTCCTCCAAGAGGCTCCGGAGGTCAAATCTGGAGAACGTTTTATATGGGGGCTATATATAATTATGGACCAATATGGACCAATTCTGGCACGGTTGTTAAAGATCATATACACGGATGAAAAAGACTGTTTTTCATATGTTTGGCTATAAACATTATATGTTTGGAACACAAATTTTTAAACACAATATTTTTGAGTGCAAGCATATAATGTTCATAAACCAGCATAACATGTTTGGGACATATATGTTAATATGTTAGAACATATTATGTTTGGGACATAAAATGTTTGTAAATATAATATGCTTGGATGCAAACATATATTAATTTAGAAATAGCCTATAAACATATATGTGTTTATTAGCTTGGAGCGCTATTTAACAGGGAGCGATATTGAATTAAATTGGTGGTTGTTGCTTGTTATTAAAAAATTAACATTTTATTTTTCCTTGGGCGATTGATCAGCTACTTCTTTGATCCTTACAAACTGTGTGGTCCGCTGTTCGATTCACCGTCCGGCAAAAGGTAAAATTAAAATAAAAAAAATCATACAATTGAATAATTTCTTCTACAATGTTTGTATTACAGAAAAAGGTGCTAAGAACTAAAAAATCTCGTGGAAGTGAGAAAGACGTGGGGGAATATACAATTGGGCAGAAACAAAATTTTGAGCATTCAGGTCGAAAACCTATGTTGTTAGCACCTATATTACCTGTTTATTTTCATAATTCATTATGATTGTAAATATATAAATAAATAAATAAAATTTTGAGCACAATATTGTTTGGGAGAATTTTTTTTAAGCATATAATATTTTTGGGTGCAAAATGCTTCCAAACATATTATATGTTCACATAATAACATATTGTTTTTTTGGAAGACAACATTATTGAATTTGGATGCAAAAATACAAAATGTTTGGAACTTAGACTACCCAAACATATATTGTTTAGACCAATATGCTTTCAAACATATTATATATTGGAAGAGATCAAACATATAAATGTTTGGGCAATACCCAAAAATATATATGCTTGAAGCAAAATATGTTTGGGAGTATATGTTACAGAAGCGATTTTTTGTGAGCGTGTACTAACACCATGTTCCAAATTACAACCGGATTGGATGAAATTTGCTTCTCTTGGAGACTTCGCAAGCCAAATATGGGGATCGGTTTATATGGGGGCTATATATAATTATGAACCGATGTGGACCAATTTTTGCATGGTTGTTAGAGACTATATACCAATATCATGTACCAAATTTCAGGCGGATCGGATGAATTTGCTTCTCTTTGAGGCTCCGCAAGCCAAATCTGGGGATCGGTTTATATGGGGGCTATATATAATTATGGACCAATGTGGACCAATTTTTGCATGGTTGTTAGAGACCATATACTAACACCATGTACCAAATTTCAGCCGGATCGGATGAAATTTGCCTCCCTTAGAGCAATCGCCAGCCAAATTTGGGGGTCCGTTTATATGGGGGCTGTACGTAAAAGTGGACCTATATGGACCAATTTTTGCATGGTTATTAGAGACTATATTATAACATCATGTACCAAATTTCAGCCGGATCGGATGAAATTTGCTTCTTTTAGAGCAATCGCCAGCCAAATTTGGGGGTCCGTTTATATGGGGGCTATACGTAAAAGTGGGCCGATATGGACCAATTTTTGCATGGTTGTTAGAGACCATATACTAACACCATGTACCAAATTTCAGCTGGATCGGATGAAATTTGCTTCTCTTAGAGCAATCACAAGCCAAATTTGGGGGTCCGTTTATATGGGGGCTATACGTAAAAGTGGACCGATATGGCCCATTTGCAATACCATTTGACCTACATCAATAACAATTACTTGTGCCTAGTTTCAAGTCGATAGCTTGTTTCGTTCGGAAGTTAGCGTGATTTCAACAGACGGACGGACGGACGGACGGACGGACATGCTCAGATCAACTCAGAATTTCACCACGACCCAGAATATATATACTTTATGGGGTCTTAGAGCAATATTTCGATGTGTTACAAACGGAATGACAAAGTTAATATACCCCCATTCTATGGTGGAGGGTATAAAAATTGTACAGCAAAGATTATAAACTTTATTTTAATTAAAATTTCATTGTTTTAAAGAAATGTGTCCTTAATATTTTGTAAATTTCGCATCCTGAAATTTAGGTTGCGTAATCTTTAATATCACGTAAATATTTTTTTAGTGTTCCCTGAACATGTCAAGCAAATCGGAGAACTTAAGTTCAATATTCATAAAGAGATCCCCCTCCCCGACCAATGGGGCAAAATATTTTCACGACTTGACCTACCTCTACGTTCTCTGTAAATTTCCAGTAAATCGGATAAGAATTTTCCAAGCTCAAGCAAATCAGATAACTAAGCCGAATTTTCATAATGTCCGGCAAGGGTGAGGTTCCCCTCCTAGTCCAACTATCTGTCTTGCAACTAAGGTAAAACATCTCCTTCATCCATCAAATTTGCACTAAAGTAGCTGTCAACCAAAGTCGTTGCTAGCCACAAATTATTTTCAGGCATCTCATACTCCTGTCCATGCCATATCCGTTTCCGTTCTACAGTTTGTGGTTGGTGTTTAATTAAAAGCCTGTATGCGTTCACTTTGCATCAGGGTTTATATGTTGGCATTTCGGTTTGGTCTGGTTTGATTCGTTGCCGTCGCTAGAGACGTTTCTCTGTTTTGTTGTTGTTGTTGTTTGGTTTGTCTTCTATATGACTGCCAGTGTTGCAATTAAAAATGTAAGAAGAAATTACTACTGTGGGCTAAAATGCATGTGTCCCGGGTATATCAACACCAAGAGCACTATGCTGAGAGGAGTACAACAATAACGCATAGTGGCATTATGATTAAGGCCATGATTATTATGACGATGATGCTACCACCACAGCCATTGCTACTGATGAAAATTATGTTGATAGGAAATTTCTTCCTCTCTATTTTAGCTTTCTCCCTCTCTCACTCTCTCCCTCTCAGAGTATGGCATATGGGAAATGGTCTTATTATAGTTGATGTGGTTGGTGTGCATTGCATTGGAGTGATGGAAAAAGAGAGAGACTGCGAGAAAGAAAGAAAAAAATAAATATTTTATTATGATTATTATTTCTTTCAGTTTGTTGTTGTTTTTTTCTTTCTTTTTGACACAAAATTATGCAATGGTCTCATTAAAAATTTAAATTAAAAACTAAGAGCCAAAAGGAATTATTATTTTTTTAATAATGATTATGGACATTGCATGAGCATAGCTTTAGGATATTTTTGTTGTTGTTGTTGTTTTATTTTACAAAGAGTAAACCACAAATGAAATCATAGAGTATATTAAAATAATTAGTGCTATGTATATCATAAACGAATATAATGGTATATTCTGATAATTGAAAGTTAAGGATACTTACATATTATGGATTTTTTTATGACCAGGAGCATATGACTTATGGATATATAGCGGATGGCTGATATGTAATGTAACCAAGTAAAGTGCTATAGTTTTGTTTTTCTTTTCTGCTTTAAATTTTTATTGTTCAAAATACAAATGTCGGAAATAACATCAAATTTTAGAATCAGTTTAGATGTGTTCGAATTGGCTATTTTTGGCACGATTTATGAAATGGCAGATAAAGCCACCACACAGTTCATGAAAGTAGCTCAGCAGTATTTTGGCCCATTTCCGGTGAAGCGGCGGGTCGAGATAATCGGCTCTTTAGTATCTCTTATTAAAATAATTTGTACCACTTACTCCCCAACCTTACTCTCCACAATGGCCCAGGAGCAAGAGGCCAACGGATCGGGATCACGGTTAACACAGTTAGCATTCTACCAAAACACGTAGAGTTTTTACTATTTGGTATATTGGTAGAAATTTTTATGGTTTGGTAGATTTTGCAAAATATTCCTCTCCAACTAAAAAGTACTCACAAATTTTCTATATAAATAAAATGTTGACAAAATTTTCTATAGAAATAAAATTTTAACAAAATTTTCTATAGAAAAAAATTCTAAAGAAATAAAATTTTGACAAAATTTTCTATAGGAATTTTAACATAATAGAAATAAACTGTTGACAAATTGTTCTATAGAAATAAAGTTAAAAAAATTTCTACAGAACCATATTTTGACAAAATGTTCTATAGAAATAAAATATTTGTCTAGAAAGAATATGTTGACAAAATTTTCTAAGAAATAAAATTTTGACAACATTTTCAATAAAATTTTGGCAAAATTTTCTATAGAAATAAAATTTTGATAAAATTTTCTATAGAATTCAAATGTTGATATAATTTTCTATAGAAATCAAATTTTGACAAAATTTTCTATAGAAATAAAATTTTGCTAAAATTTTCTATAGAAATAAAATTTTTACAAAATTTTCAATAGAAATAACATTTTGACAAAATTTTTTAAAGAAATAACATTTTGACAAAAATTTCTATAGAAATAAAATTTTGACAAAATTTTCTATAGAAATAAAATTTTGACAAAATTTTCTATGGAAATAAAATTTTGACAAAATTTTCTATGGAAATAAAATTTTCACAAAATTTTCAATAAACATAAAATTTTGACTAAATTTTTTATAAAAGAAAAATTTTGACAAATTTTCTATAGAAATAAAATTTTGACAAAATTTTTTATAGAAATAAAATTTTGTATAGAAACAAAATGTCGACAAAATTTTTTTAGGAATAAAATGTTCACAAAATTTTTTATAGGACAAAAAAAAATTTACAACATTTTTTATAGAAATACAATTTTGACAAAATTGATATAAACTGTTGACTAATTGTTCTACAGAACTAAAATTAAGCAAAATTTTCTATAGAAATAAAATTTTGACAAAATGTTCTATAGAAATAAAATATTTACAAAATTTTCTGAGAAATAAAATTTTGACAAAATTTTCTATAGTAATAAAATTTTGACAAAAGTTTCTATAGAAATGAAATTTTGACAAAATTTTGTATAGAAATAAAATTTTGACAAAATATTCTATAGAAATCAAATGTTGATAATATTTTCTATAGAAATCAAATTTTGACAAAATTTTCTATAGAAATAAAATTTTGACAAAATAGAAATAAACTGTTGACTAACTGTTCTATAGAAATAAAGTTAAGAACAATTTTCTACAGAAACAAAATTTTGACAAAATGTTCTATAGAAATAAAATATTTGTCTAGAAGGAATATATTGACAAAATGTTCTAAGAAATAAAATTTTGACAACATTTTCAATAGAAATACAATTTTGGCAAAATTTTCTATAGAAATAAAATTTTGATAAAATTTTCTATAGAATTCAAATGTTGATATAATTTTCTATAGAAATCACATTTTGACAAAATTTTCTATAGAAATAAAATTTTCACAAAATTATCTTCGAAGTAAAATTTTGACAACATTTTCAATAGAAATAAAATTTTGGCAAAATTTTCTATAGACATAAAATTTTGACAAAATTTTCTATAGAATTCAAATGTTGAAATAATTTTCTATAGAAATCAAATTTTGACAAAATTTTCTATAGACAAAATTATCTAAGAAATAAAATTTTGGCACATTTTTCTATAGAAATAAAATTTTGACAAAATTTTCTATAGAATTCAAATGTTGATATAATTTTCTATAGAAATCAAATTTTTACAAAATTTTCTATAGAAAAAAAAATTTGACAAAATTATCTACATAAATAAAATTTTCGCAAAATTTTCTATAGAAATAAAATTTTGACAAAATTTTTTATAGAAGAAAATTTTTGACAAAATTATCTATAGAAATAAAATTTTCTCAAAATTTTCTATAGAAATAAAATGTTGACAATATTTTCTATAGAAATAAAATTTTCACAAAATTTTCAATAGAAATAACATTTTGACCAAATTTTCTATAGAAATAAAATGTTGACGAAATTATCTATAGAAATAAAATTTTGACAAAATTTTCTATAGAAATAAAATTTTGACTAAATTTTTTATAGAAGAAAATTTTTGACAAAATTTTCTATAAAAATAAAATTTTGGCACAATTTTTTATAGAAATAAAATTTTGATAAAATGTTCTATAGGAATAAGATTTTGACAAATTTTCTATAGAAATAAAATTTGGCAACATTTTCTATAAAAATAAAATGTTTACAAAATTTTCTATAGAAATAAAATTTTAACAACATTTTCTATAGGATTAACATTTTGACAAAATAGAAATAAAGTTAAGAAAAAGTTTTCATAGAAAATAAAATTTTGACAAAATTTTCTATAGAAATAAAATTTTCTCAAACTTTTCTATGGAAATGAATTTTTGACAAAATTTTCTATAGAAATAAAATGTGACAAAAATTTTCTATAGAAAAAAAATTTGACAAAATTATCTATATAAATAAAATTTTAGCAAAATTTTCTATAGAGATAAAATTTTGACAACATATTCTATAGAAATAAAATTTTGACAAAATTTTCTATAGAAATAAAGTTTTGAAAAAAATTTCTATAGAAATGAAATTTGGCAACATTTTCTTTAGAAATAAAATGTTTACAAAATTTTCTATAGAAATGAAATTTTCTATAGAAATAAAATTTTAACAACATTTTCTCTAGGAATAACATTTTGACAAAATAGAAATAAAGTTAAGAAAAATTTTCCATAGAAATAAAATTTTGACAAAATTTTCTATAGAAATAAAATATTTATCTAGCAAGAATATGTTGACAAAATTTTAAATAGAAATAAAGTTTTTCTATAGAAATAAAATTTTCACAACATTTGCTATAGGAATAACATTTCGACAAAATAGAAATAAAGTTAAGAAAAATTTTTCATAGAAAATAAAATCTTGACAAAATTTTCTATAGAAATAAAATGTTCTCAAACTTTTCTATGGAAATGAATTTTTGACAAAATTTTCTATAGAAATAAAATTTGACAAAAATTTTCTATAGAAAAAAATTTTGACAAAATTATCTATATAAATAAAATTTTAGCAAAATTTTCTATAGAGATAAAATTTTGACAACATTTTCTATAGAAATAAAATTTTGACAAAATTTTCTATAGAAATGAAGTTTTGACAAAATTTTCGATAGAAATGAAATTTGGCAACATTTTCTACACACACAGAGAATTTCTTTAAAATTGAGCCAACGAAAATTTTTCATTGATATAACGAAACATTTCTATTAATACAATGAAAATATTCGTTAATAGTACGAAACATTACGTTGATTAAAAGAAAATTCGTTAGAATAACGAAAAATTTTGTTGTATTAACGAATTAGTTTCATTGGCTCACTTTTAATGACACATTTCGTTAATACAATGAAACTTTTTCTATCAGTGTATAGAAATAAAATGTTTACAAAATTTTCTGTAGAAATGAAATTTTCCATAGAAATAAAATTTTAACAACATTTTCTATAGGAATAACATTTTGACAAAAGAGAAATAAAGGTAAGAAAAATTTTCCATAGAAATAAAATTTTGACAAAATTTTCTATAGAAATAAAATATTTATCTAGCAAGAATATGTCGACAATATTTTAAATAAAGGGTGATTTGTTAAGAGCTTGATAACTTTTTTTAAAAAAAAAAACGCATAAAATTTGCAAAATCTCATCGGTTCTTTATTTGAAACGTTAGATTGGTCCATGACATTTACTTTTTGAAGATAATTTCATTTAAATGTTGACCGCGGCTGCGTCTTAGGTGGTCCATTCGGAAAGTCCAATTTTGGGCAACTTTTTCGAGCATTTCGGCCGGAATAGCCCGAATTTCTTCGGAAATGTTGTCTTCCAAAGCTGGAATAGTTGCTGGCTTATTTCTGTAGACTTTAGACTTGACGTAGCCCCACAAAAAATAGTCTAAAGGCGTAAAATCGCATGATCTTGGTGGCCAACTTACCGGTCCATTTCTTGAGATGAATTGTTCTCCGAAGTTTTCCCTCAAAATGGCCATAGAATCGCGAGCTGTGTGGCATGTAGCGCCATCTTGTTGAAACCACATGTCAACCAAGTTCAGTTCTTCCATTTTTGGCAACAAAAAGTTTGTTAGCATCGAACGATAGCGATCGCCATTCACCGTAACGTTGCGTCCAACAGCATCTTTGAAAAAATACGGTCCAATGATTCCACCAGCGTACAAACCACACCAAACAGTGCATTTTTGGGGATGCATGGGCAGTTCTTGAACGGCTTCTGGTTGCTCTTCACTCCAAATGCGGCAATTTTGCTTATTTACGTAGCCATTCAACCAGAAATGAGCCTCATCGCTGAACAAAATTTGTCGATAAAAAAGCGGATTTTCTGCCAACTTTTCTAGGGCCCATTCACTGAAAATTCGACGTTGTGGCTCGTTAGTAAGTCTATTCATGATGAAATGTCAAAGCATACTGAGCATCTTTCTCTTTGACACCATGTCTGAAATCCCACGTGATCTGTCAAATACTAATGCATGAAAATCCTAACCTCAAAAGAATCACCCTTTAGAAATAAAGTTTTTCTATAGAAATAAAATTTTCACAACATTTTCTATAGGAATATTATTTTGATAAAATAGAAATAAAGTTTCCACAAAATTTTTCATAGAAAATAAAATGTTGACAAAATTTTTATAGAAATAAAATTTTCTCAAAATTTTCTATGGAAATGAATTTTTGACAAAATTTTCTATAAAAATATTTTTATATCCTGCTCCACACTGTGGAACAGGGTATTATAAGTTAGTGCATATGTTTGCAACACCCAGAAGGAGACGAGATAGACACATGGTGTCTTTGGCAAAAATGCTCAGGGTGGGCTCCTGAGTCGATATAGCGATGTCCGTCTGTCCGTGAACACATTTTTGTAATCAAAGTCTAGGTCGCAGTTTTAGTCCAATCGACTTCAAATTTGGCACAAGTATGTGTTTTGGCTCAGAATAGATCCCTATTGATTTTGGAAGAAATCGGTTCAGATTTAGATATAGCTCCCATATATATATTTCGCCCGATATGGACTTATATGGCCCCAGAAGCCAGAGTTTTACCCTAATTTGCTTAAAATTTTGTACAAGAAGAACAATTAGTACTATAGTCAAGTGTGCCAAATTTTATCGAAATCGGTTCAGATTTAGATATAGCTCCCATATATATCTTTCGCCCGATATGGACTAATACGGTCCCAGAAGCCAGAGTTTTACCCCAATTTGGTTGAAATTTTGCACAGGGAGTAGAATTAGCATTGTTGCTATGCGTGTCAAGTTTGGTTGAAATCGGTTCAGATTTAGATATAGCTCCCATATATAGCTTTCGGCCGATTTACACTCATATGACCACAGAGGCCAATTTTTTGCTCCGATTTAGTTGAAATTTTGCACAGGGAGTAGAATTAGCTTTGTAGCTATGCGTGCAAAATTTGGTTGAAATCGGTTCAGATTTAGATATAGCTCCCATATATATGTTTTTCTGATTTCGACAAAAATGGTCAAAATACCAACATTTTCCTTGTAAAATCGCCACTGCTTAGTCGAAAAGTTGTAAAAATGACTCTAATTTTCCTAAACTTCTAATACATATATATCGAGCGATAAATCATAAATAAACTTTTGCGAAGTTTCCTCAAAATTGCTTCAGATTTAAATGTTTCCCATATTTTTTTTACTAACATTGTATTCCACCCTAGTGCATTAGCCGACTTAAATTTTGAGTCTATAGATTTTGTAGAAGTCTATCAAATTCTTCCAGATCGAGTGATATTTAAATGTATGTATTTGGGACAAACCTTTATATATAGCCCCCAACACATTTGACGGATGTGATATGGTATCGAAAATTTAGATCTACAAAGTGGTGCAGGGTATAATATAGTCGGCCCCGCCCGACTTTAGACTTTCTTACTTGTTTTTTTTATAGAAATAAAATTTTGACAAAATTTTCTATAGAAATAAAATTTTCACAAATTTTTCTATAAAAATAAAATTTTCTATAGAAATAAAATTTTTACAAAGTTTTCCATAGACTTTGTTTTTATTCGATCTTTTTCTTTCTAATAAATGTCAATAGTTTTTAAGCTTGGGATCTTAGTTTTCCTTTATTTATTGTTAATTCATCATTCCTGATATTTCGCAATTTCACTGAATTGCTTCTTCAGAGGCATTCGATATCTACGACAATGATAACACAAAAAAAATCTTATTATAATTCTTACTATAACTTATTCAAAGTTAGGTTCAAGTGGCAGTCCGATTTATTTCAGGCTCGCTCGTCCATTGTGATAAACTTATTCCAAGAATTAAAACTAAATGTTTG
This sequence comes from Haematobia irritans, assembly GCF_050003625.1. Classification (NCBI taxonomy): domain Eukaryota; kingdom Metazoa; phylum Arthropoda; class Insecta; order Diptera; family Muscidae; genus Haematobia; species Haematobia irritans. Next base: position 33,964,422 of record NC_134399.1, on the reverse strand, counting down.
CCGAAGGCTTTTAATGCCAAAACTTTTTTTTTTTGATGTAGTGTGGTAAAACTTAATCATGGCTTGTCAAATAAATTTTACGTTCGAATTGAACAGGAATTTTAGCACCCCCTAAATTTCAATTCAAATGTTACCTTTGTGTGATCGTTACAAAACTCTATCCATACATCTGAAGAAACAACAACACCAATTGCATAATACATCCGGAATATGGTTGAATTTTTGTCAACTTCAATTTTACCCCTGGTATAAAACGACGGATGCAGGATATTCAATTAATTGTGATTGTAGGAGAAGAGCATTTGTTCTTGATTTAAATACTTTTTGTGTGTGTGTGTGTGGAAATTTGTCAACACTCGGGAGGACAAATGAATTTAATTGAAATTTGTGGAATTTCAAACCTTTGATATCGTTTTCGAATTCTGAACACAAAACAGGATTTTCGTTAATAGAATTTCCTGTTGCATTCTCTTTTGCCCGCCAGACATATTGGCGTTGTTTTGTGGATTTTTGAAAAGATTCTTTTGTCTTGCGCTTAACACTTTATTTCGGTGGAATGGAATTTAGGATTCTTTTTTTTTTTTTTTTGGAGAAATGTCAAAATATTTGTACAGGAGTTGTCATCAAGTCTGGCATGATATACAATAAATACCTGCAAAGAGACATTGCAAAAGGTACGAAGTATGGTACAATTTTTGGGAAGGACAGACAGACTTGCATTCGCACTTTTTGTTTGTAGAGGAAAGGAACTTTATGTTTTTGGACATGTGTAGTGTGTTGGTTTGTTATTCTTTGATGCCATGATGGTTGATTTCGGTCTCAATTTGTTGTGGTCTTTTTTTTTGGCTTCGTGAAATTTTTGTAAGGCATCTCGTCTCGTCCTCTCTAAAATCTTAAATATAGATTTATGCTCTTATCCCTTAAACCCTTGTTAATTTTTAAATGGCCAAGGACCTCGATTTTCTGTTGAAAACATTCGTTGTGTAAACATCGGTAGTCAAGTGTTTTCCTTGTACGAGTCTTTTCTTACCAATTTTGTGTAAAGAAGGCGTTTCCATTGGTCATTTGGTAGGTAAGGTTTTGTTTTCATTGGATTTGCCACCTTATTACTGTTTAACCATGATTACCATGATTTAATCTCTTTGGCCAAAAGAAAGGTGTGAAAATTTCACACGATTTTCCATCTGTTGTGTTGTTAAGGTTTAACCACATGTTATGTTTTTGAGATCGTATTTTTCAAGATGATTATGGGTTTTCCCATAATGAAGACCATTAGCTCATAGGGGTGTCACTTTTAATATCCTGAATTATCTTATTAATTTGCTCAAATAGCCTGTTATGTTTTATTGGTATATTCTCTGCTAAAACCTTCATTGAAGAAAAGTTTGCAAACGAATTTAATTTTAAATGAACGAAGTGAAAAAATCAGTAAATCTGACACGACAACAAAAACAAATATATACGGCCGTAAGTTCGATTCTTATGTACCTCCTCCATGGATTGCGTAAAAAGTTCTACCTCAAAAGAACTTCTTGTGACATGCAAATTAAGTTTATCTCTAGAGATTATTTTAGGATGTACTCTGAAAATAATGACTTACACTAGGTCACACTAGGCAAATATTTGACCAAAATGAGTGTCAAGCATTTTTCCCGGAACATTTTCGAAATATCTGGATAAGTTTTTGGAAATTGCTCCTATCGTTCTAAATGTTTGGTGGTTTCGGTGTGGTGGCGAATTCTTTATTGATTTCTGTCAAATATTTTTGTTATCGTACCGTTAGGAATAAGTTCCAAATTTTTTAATCGGGTAAAAGTTTCTTTTCCAAACACTTCGTCGTAGCGGGTTACATGAAATTTTATATTTATAATTTAAGGGTGCTCGAAGGGCAGGTCTACTGAGACTGCTTTGCATGAACTAGTCAGCTGTATTGAAAGCTCACTATCTGTCAAAGAATACACAATCGTGGCGTTTCTAGACATCGAGCGGGCATTCAATAACGTCCATCCGAGCTCGATATTAAATGGACTGGCAACTCTGAATGTTGATCCAGGTATACTTAGGCTGCTAGACGAACTGCTAATGAGGAGACGTATTTCGGCCACTCTAGGACAAGCAAACATGCAAAGGTATGTGAACAGAGGCACTCCCCAAGGAGTCTTCTTTGGAAGAGGTGATAGAACTCCCTGGTTTCCCTAGAAAAAGAAAGGATAAAAGTGGTGGCATACGCAGACGATGTGGCTCTATCAGTCAGGGGAAAATTCCCATCCACAATCAGAGATGTTATACAGAGAGCCCTCCGGATGACTGAGAAATGGGCGAAAGACAATGGTCTTGGAGTAAATCCTGCAAAGGCAGAATTAGTCAAGTACTGCAAAACTCCCACGCAAGGCCGTATTCAGGGGGGGGGGGGGTGAGGGGGATTAACCCCCCCCCCCCCCGAAATGAATGAATATTTTTATATAAATAAATATATATTTTTAGCTGCATAGAAAATCGAAGATGTTGAAGAAAAGCTGGAGGTTTTATTTTGAAAAACGCTTACCTATAAAACTTGCACAAATCATAGAATACTAGTTGAAAAGCCCGTCAAACGACGGTCGAAAAAAACAAATTGTTTTTGTTCTCGCACCACAAATTTCATTTTTGGAAAATGCATTTCTGCTTTTTATGTGTGTTTGTTGTTCTTTTTGTGAACATGACTCGCTTTGTTTGGCCATAGCAACAACAACGAAACAGCCAAACACACATGTGTGAATGAAATGGCGCAAAACCTGCGAAAAGAACCTGCCTAATTCAGCGATGGAAGCAATAAAGAGATATTTCCAAAATGCAAAAATTCTATATAGAAATAAAATGTTGACAACATTTTCTACCGAAATAAAAAATCGATAATATAGAATCGCATTCTTTTTATACCCTCCACCATAGGATGGGGGTATATTAACTTTGTCATTCCGTTTGTAACACATCGAAATATTGCTCTAAGACCCCACAAAGTATATATATTCTGGGTCGTGGTGAAATTCTGAGTCGATCTAAGCATGTCCGTCCGTCCGTCCGTCTGTCCGTCTGTCCGGCTGTCCGTCCGTCTGTGGAAATCACGCTAACTTCCGAATGAAACAAGCTATCGACTTGAAACTTGGCACAAGTAGTTGTTATCGATGTAGGTCGGATGGTATTGCAAATCGGCCATATCGGACCACGTTTACGTATAGCCCCCATATAAACCGATCCCCAAATTTGGCTTGGGGAGCCTCCCGGAGCAGCAAAATTCATCCGATCCGGTTGAAATTTGGTACCTGATGTTAGTATACGGTCTCTAACAGCCATGCAAAAATTGGTCCATATCGGTCCATAATTATATATAGCTCCCATATAAACCGATCCCCAGATTTGACCTCCGGAGCCTCTTGGAGGAGCAAAATTCATCCGATGCGGTTGAAATTTAGTACGTGGTCTTAGTATACAGTCTCTAACACCCATGCAAAAATTGGTCCATGTCGGTCCATAATTATATATAGTCCCCATATAAACCGATCCCCAGATTTGACCTCCGGAGCCTCTTGGAGGGGAAAAATTCATCCGATCCGGTTGAAATGTGGTACCTGATGTTAGTATACGGTCTCTAACAACCTTGCAAAAATTGGTCCATATCGGTCCATAATTATATATAGCCCCCATATAAACCGATCCCCAGATTTGACCTCCGGAGCCTCTTGGAGGGGCAAAATTCATCCGATCCTGTTGAAATTTGGTACCTGATGTTAGTATACGGCCTCTAACAACCATGCAAAAATTGGTCCATATCGGTTCATAATTATATATAGCTCCCATATAAACCGATCCCCAGATTTGAACTCCGGAGCCTCTTGGAGGAGCAAAATTCATCCGATCCAATTGAAATTTAGTACGTGGTGTTAGTATATAGTCTCTAACAACCATGCAAAAATTGGTCCATATCGGTTCATAATTATATATAGCTCCCATATAAACCGATCCCCAGATTTGACCTCCGGAGCCTCTTGGAGGGGCAAAATTCATCCGATCCTGTTGAAATTTGGTACCTGATGTTAGTATACGGCCTCTAACAACCATGCTAAAATTGGTCCATATCGGTTCATAATTATATATAGCTCCCATATAAACCGATCCCCAGATTTGAACTCCGGAGCCTCTTGGAGGAGCAAAATTCATCCGATCCAATTGAAATTTAGTACGTGGTGTTAGTATATAGTCTCTAACAACCATGCAAAAATTGGTCCATATCGGTTCATAATTATATATAGCTCCCATATAAACCGATCCCCAGATTTGACCTCAGGAGCCTCTTGGAGGAGCGAAATTCATCCGATCCAGTTGAAATTTGGTACATGGTGTTAGTATATGGTATCTAACAACCATGCAAAAATTGGTCCATATCGGTCCATAATTATATATAGCAAAAGTCATCCGATGCGGTTGAAATTTGGTACATTTTGTCAATATATGGCCTCTAACAGCCATGTAAAAATTGGTCAATATCGGTCTTTAGTTATATATAGCCGATGACTTATTACACAAAAATTGGTCCATATCGCCAAAAATAATCTACCAAAACTTTATTTCCATAGAAAATTTTGTCAAATTTTATTACTATAGAAAGTTGTGTCAAAATTTCATTTCTATAGAAAGTTTTGTCAAACGTTTATTCCTATAGAAATGTTTGTCAAAATTTTATTTCCATAGAAAGTTTTGTCAAAATTTTATTTTTATAGAAAATTTTGTAAAAAAATTATTTCTGTAGAAAATTTTGTCAACATTTTATTTCTATACAAAATTTTGTCAACATTTTACTTCCATAGAAAATTTTGTCAACATTTTATTTCTATAGAAAATTTTGTAAAGTTTTTATTTCTATAGAAAATTTTCTCAAAATTTTATTTCTATAGAAAATTTTGTCAAGTTTTCATTTCTATAGAAAATTTTGTCAAACTATATTATATACGTATTTAATCGGCCTTTTTTTGTTTAATATATACCCCGTATGGGCTAACTTACAATTTAGAAGACAGTGTTAAAAAGTTTTACCATACCTTGCCATCGGCAAGTGTTATCGCAACCCAAGTAATTCGATTGTGGATGACAGCCTTTAGTAGAAGTTCCTACGCAATCCATGGTGGAGGGTACATAAGATTCGGCCTGGCCGAACTTACGGCCGTATATACTTGTTTCGACTAAAACTTTCTTGAAGTTCAATAAAATCCTGTTTTTGACTATGTCTCTTACAAAATCGAGATTTTCTTCCCACATGAACATGTCTGTTTTGCCAGATTTGTAAAAGACTATTAGCAAATAAGGTTGATAAAGACTTTCTCAAAATATTAAAATATTTTGTCAAAGCTATTGTACCATAAATCTGATATCGACTCAAAAATGTATACACAAAAGGTACTAAATCATTCGAGGGTGTACTACGGTACTGACCGGGGTGAAAAAGGTTTGAAAAAAGTACTATAGTACTGCATTTTCCATCCCTGCAGTTACTACGTGCGAGATTAAAGATGTATCTTAGAAATGCGACTAGCGAGAGTAGACTCAAAGGATTGGCATTAATGTCGGTTCATCGCCGAATAAATGTGCCGACTGAAGAAGTCATTGATTTATTTGCTGCCCAGAAAGCCCGTCGGCTCAATTTAATATTATAACAAGTATATACAGCACTAAGTTCGGTCGGGCCGAATCTTAAATACCCACCACCATGAACCAAATATTAGGGTTTCCTTTGAAATTTCAGGAGGGCTTCAGGATATTCCCGAAGATAAATTTAAAGATTTCACCTATGAGGCCTATATCAGATTCTGGATTTATAAGAACCATTTTTGTTTGAGTTTTAGAAGAATTATTAACATCTCTTGTAAGTGTGCAAAAAAATTATATAATAACGTCTTGATTTGAAATCTTAAATCTGTAGAAGTAAAATCTGGAAATTTTACATTGAGTTTCAAGCAATTTTCATGATCAGTGCGCCTTCTACACCCTCAGGAAGTGAAGTCGGTCTATATGGAGGCATTATCAAATGGACCGATAAAAACTTAATCCGATACACGTTTTTGTGAGCCTAAAATACCAGAATATTTACAATTTCAGGCAAATCAGATAAAAACTACGGTTTCTAGAAACCCAAGGAGTTAAATCGGGAGATCGTTCTTATGGGGGCTATACTAAAATATGGACCGATACTCACCGTTTTCGGCACACCTCTTTATGGTCCTAAAATACCTCTAGATTTCCAATTTCAGACAAATTGGATAAAAACTACGGTTTCTATAAGCCCAAGAAGTAAAATCGGGAGATCGGTTTATATGGGGGCTATACCAAAATATATATCGATACTAACAATTTTTGGCACACCTCTTTATGGTCATAAAATACCTATAGGTTTCAAATTTCAGGCAAATTGGATAAAAACTACGATTTCTATAAGCCAAAAACCCCAAATCGGGAGGTCGGTTTGTATGGGGACTATATCAAAACCTGGACCGATATAGCCCATCTTCGAACTTGACCTGCCTGCAGATAAAAGACGAGTTTGTACAAAATTCCAGTACGATTGCTTCATTATTGAAGACTGTAGCGTGATTACAACAGACAGACAGACGGACATCGTTATATCGTCTTAGAATTTCTCCCTGATCAAGAATATATATACTTTATATAGTCGGAAATAGATATTTCGATGTGTTACAAACGGAATGGCAAACTTATTATACCCCCGTCACCATTCTATGGTGGTGGGTATAAAAATATTGTACACATACCTATGCATAAATAAAATTTTCTACACATGAGATTATATGAATATTTTTTTTAAGTTTTTTTTATTTTCTATAGAAATAAAATTTTGACAAAATTTTCTATAGAAATAAAATTTTGACTAAATTTTCTATAGAAATAAAATTTTGACAAGATTTTCTATAGAAATAAAATTTGAACAAAAATTTTCTATAGAAATAAAATTTTAACAAAATTTTCTATAGAAATAAAATTTTGGTAGATTATTTTTGGCTCGAGTGGCAACCATGATTATGAACCGATATCATATGCTGACACCACGTACCAAATTTCAACCGGATCGGATGAAATTTGCTTCTCTTAGAGACTCCGCAAGCCAAATCTGGGGATCGATTTATATGGGGGCTATATATAATTATGGACCGATATGGACCAATTCCTGCATGGTTGTTGGATACCATATACTAACACCACGTACCAAATTTCAACCGGATCGGATGAATTTTGCTCCTCTAAGAAGCTCCGGCGGTCAAATCTGGGGATCGGCTTATATGGAGGCTATATATAATTATAGACCGATGTGGACCAATTTTTGCATGGTTGTTAGAGACCATATACTAACACCATGTGCCAAATTTCAGCCGGATCGGATGAAATTTGGTTTTCTTAGAGGTTCCGCAAGTCAAATCGGGGGATCGGTTTATATGGGGGCTATATGTAATTATGGACCGATATGGACCAATTTCAGCATAGTTGTTAGAGACCATATACTAACACCATGTGCCAAATTTCAGCCGGATCGGATGAAATTTGGTTTTCTTAGAGGCTCCGCAAGTCAAATCGGGGGATCGGTTTATATGGGGGCTATATGTAATTATGGACCGATATGGACCAATTTCAGCATAGTTGTTAGAGACCATATACTAACACCATGTACCAAATTTCAGCCGGATCGGATGAAATTTGCTTCTCTTAGAGCAATCGCAAGCCAAATTTGGGGGTCCGTTTATATGGGGGCTCTACGTAAAAGTGGACCGATATGGACCAATTTTTGCATGGTTGTTAGAGACCATATACTAACACCATGTACAAAATTTCAGCCGGATCGGATGAAATTTGTTTCTCTTAGAGCAATCGCAAGCCAAATTTGGGGGTCCGTTTATATGGGGGCTATACGTAAAAGTGGACCGATATGGCCCATTTGCAATACCATCCGACCTACATCAATAACAACTACTTGTGCCAAGTTTCAAGTCGATAGCTTGTTTCGTTCTGAAGTTAGCGTGATTTCAACAGACGGACGGACGGACGGACGGACGGACATGCTCAGATCGACTCAGAATTTCACCACGACCCAGAATATATTTATATACTTTATGGGGCCTTAGAGCAATATTTCGATGTGTTACGAACGGAATGACAAAGTTATTCCCTCCATCCTATGATGGAGGGTATAACAAAACAAAACGAATGGAAAAAGAAGAGGAAGCACGCTCAAAATAAACCCAGCCAACTGCACTCAAATCGATGATTTGACAGTGGCATAGGAAAAGATATATGTTTGTTTCGAATTTATTTCGGTATAAGCCGGCTATCATACAAAACCTTTTTTCGGAAGGTTCAAGTGTGGTTCATTGTTGGGTTTAATGAACTGGTTGATAGTTTTGCTGCAAGTAGAGGATGCTGATGAGGAATGTGGTAATTCCGAAACGTGCGTCCATCTAACCATCTTGCAGTCTATAGGGCTTTGCCCAAATAAATTTGACAAACATTCTTTTCCTCTGTTGGTTAAGCTACACTTGTAGTTTAGTCAATGCATGGTTTTAAGCTGAAATAAAAAACAACAACAAAATTTTATTTCCGTTGAAACTTTGTCAAAATTTTATTTCTACAGAAAATTTTGTCAAAATTTTATTTCTATAGGAAATTTTGTCAACATCTACCAAAATCAAGAATTCTGTAGAATTCTTCTATAGAATGGCAGAATTCTACCAACTGTGGCAACCGGCTCAGGGCCGGCTTTAAGCATTAATGCTAAAGACACCATCACATTTCACGTTTCACATTTGCGGACGAATAGTATAGACAATATTCCTCTCAAAGATATTGAGATCGTGTAATAAAAACTAAAATATCATTTCGGAATATGTTTATTCTTCAATGTCCGCTATTTATGATTTTTAGAGTTTAGTTGACATCTGAGAAATCTTTACATTTAGGGCAAAATAACTCTATATAGAGTAAATGTGATGAAAAAGTACCAAATGGCTTGCGGTCGTGCCACTGTGTTTTTGGGGATATGTATCAACAAAAAAACAACACACACACAAAAGTGCCAACTTTAGCAACCCTATAATATATACAGTATGACATTAAGAGGATCTGTTCGTGTCTTACTGAATGCGCCTAAAATACACAAACACGCCATTCGCTGAACTTTATCTAAGCTAATCGGCTGCTGAAGTGCCGGCCACCAGACTACTATACCATATAGCATTATACACCCAGAGAAGGAATATGATCACCTCAAACATGTTTTAAGAGCAAAATGTTATTTTTGGGTGGTGACCATGTAACATGATTTTCGCAAACATGTTATTTTCTCGGAAATCATGTATCTGATTTCGGCAAGCAGGTTATATTTGACGAGAAAATAACATTTTAGTGACAAACATGTTACATGGTCACCATACAAAAATAACATTTTGCTCTTGAACCATGTTTGAGGTGATCATATTCCTTCTCTGCGTGTAGGTCTAACCACTGCCGTGTAACAGGTTGGCTACTAAGTCCCCGGTCTAACAAAGAAAAACGCATTTTTTTGTCAAAATTCGTTTCTATTATTCAACATAGTTCCCTTCAAGAGCGATACAACGATTATAACGACCTTCCAATTTTTTGATACCATTTTGGTAGTACTCCTTCGGTTTTGCCTCAAAATAGGCCTCAGTTTCGGCGATCACTTCTTCATTGCAGCCAAATTTTTTCCCTGTGAGCATCGTTTTGAGGTCTGAGAACAAGAAAAAGTCGCTGGGGGCCAGATCTGGAGAATACGGTGGGTGGGGAAGTAATTCGAAGCCCAATTCATGAAATTTTGCCATCGTTCTCAATGACTTGTGGCACGGTGCGTTGTCTTGGTGGAACAACACTTTTTTCTTCTTCATATGGGACCGTTTTGCCGCGATTTCGACCTTCAAACGCTCCAATAACGCCATATAATAGTCACTGTTGATGGTTTTTCCCTTCTCAAGATAATCGATAAAAATTATTCCATGCGCATCCCAAAAAACAGAGGCCATTACTTTGCCAGCGGACTTTTGAGTCTTTCCACGATTCGGAGACGGTTCACCGGTCGCTGTCCACTCAGCCGACTGTCGATTGGACTCAGGAGTGTAGTGATGGAGCCATGTTTCATCCATTGTCACATATCGACGGGAAAACTCGGGTGTATTACGAGTTAACAGCTGCAAACACCGCTCAGAATCATCAACACGTTGTTGTTTTTGGTCAAATGTGAGCTCGCGCGGCACCCATTTTGCACAGAGCTTCCGCATATCCAAATATTGATGAATGATATGACCAACACGTTCCTTTGATATCTTTAAGGCCTCTGCTATCTCGATCAATTTCATTTTACGGTCATTCAAAATCATTTTGTGGATTTTTTTGATGTTTTCGTCGGTAACCACCTCTTTCGGGCGTCCACTGCGTTCACCATCCTCCATGCTTATTTCACCACGCTTGAATTTTGCAGAGTCCGGAAACTCATTATCAAGCCAAGTTTTTGCTTCCACCGTATTTTTTCCCTTCAGAAAACAGTATTTTATGAAAACACGAAATTCCTTTTTTCCATTTTTTTTCACAATAACAAAAGTTGATTCACAAAAGACGCTCTATCTCACAAACTAATTGACTTACAGACGTCAAATTTTGACACGAATCATTCAAGGTTGGTACTATATAGAAGAATATTGATTACTAGCGACGCCATCTATGTGACAGACCGGAGACTTATCAGCCAACCTGTTATAGCCAATGCACAATTTTCGGTCTTAGTCCCCATTTTTTTGGATTGCCTTTTTTCACGAGTCTTAGTCTCCAATTTTTTTATACCCTCCATCATAGGATGGGGGTATATTATTATACCCTCCATCATAGGATGGGGGTATATTAACTTTGTCATTCCGTTTGTAACACATCGAAATATTGCTCTAAGACCCCATAAAGTATATATATTCTGGGTCGTGGTGAAATTCTGAGTCGATCTAAGCATGTCCGTCCGTCCGTCCGTCCGTCTGTTGAAATCACGCTAACTTCCGAACGAAACAAGCTATCGACTTGAAACTTGGCACAAGTAGTTGCTATCGAGGTAGGTCGGATGGTATTGAAAATGGGCCATATCGGTCCACTTTTACGTATAGCCCCCATATAAAGGGACCCTCAGATTTGGCTTGTGGAGCCTCTAACAGAAGCATATTTCCGATCCGGCTGAAATTTGGTATATGGTGTTTGTATATGGTCTCTAACAACCATGCAAAAATTGGTCCACATCGGTCCATAATTATATATAGCCCCCATATAAACCGATCCCAAGATTTGGCTTGCGGAGCCTAAAAGAGAAGCAAATTTTATCCGATCCGGCTGAAAGTTGGTACATGGTGTTGGTATATGGTCTCTAACAACCATGCAAAAATTGGTCCACATCGGTCCATAATTATATATAGCCCCCATATAAACCGATCACCAGATTTGGCTTGCGGAGCCTCAAGGAGAAGAAAATTTCATCCGATCCGGCTGAAATTTGGTACATGATGTTGGTATATGGTCTCTAACAACCATGCAAAAATTGGTCCATATCGGTCTTTAATTATATATAGCCCCCATATAAACCGATCTCCAGATTTGGCTTGCGAAGCCTCAAAGAGAAGCAAATTGCATCCGATCCGGCTGAAATTTAGTATATGATGTTGGTATATGGTCTCTAACAACCGTGAAAAAATTGGTCCACATCGGTTCATAATTATATATAGCGCCCATATAAACCGATCCCCAGATTTGGGTTGCGGAGCCTCAAAGAGAAGCAAATTTCATCCAATCCGGTTGTAATTTGGAACATGATATTGGTTTATGGTCTCTAACAACCATGCAAAAATTGGTCCACATCGGTTCATAATTATATATAGCCCCCATATAAACCGATCCCCAGATTTGGCTTGCAAAGTCTCCAAGAGAAGCAAATTTAGTATATGATTTTTAATAACCGTGCCAGAATTGGTCCACATCGGTCCATACTTATATATAGCCCCCATATAAAACGTTCTCCAGATTTGACCTCCGGAGCCTCTTGGAGGAGCAAAATTCATCCGATCCGGTTTAAATTAGGAACGTGGTGTTAGTATATGGTCGCTAACAACCATACCAAAATTGGTCCAATCACACAAAAATTGGTCCATATCTGTTCATAATCATGGTTGCCACTAGAGCCAAAAATAATCTACCAAAATTTTATTTCTATAGAAAATTTTGTCAAAAGTTTATTTCTAAAGAAAATTTTGTCAAAATTTTATTTCTAGAGAAAATTTTGTTAAAATTTTATTCGGTTTATAATAAAATTTTCATCATTATCAAAATTTTATTTCTAAAGAAAATTTTGTCAAAAGTTTTTTTCTATAGAAAATTTTGTTAAAATTTTATTTCTGTAGAAATTTTTGTCAAAATTTTCTTTCTATAGAAAATTTTGTCAAAATTTTTATTTCTATAGCCAAACAAATAATCCCAAAATTGTAAAATTTTATTTCTATAGAAAATTTTGTTAAAATTTTATTTCTGTAGAAAATTTTGTCAAAATTTTATGTCTACTTTGTCAAACTGAATTATATACGTATTGGATCGATCTTTTTTGATTTAATATATACCACGTATTTACTTACATACAATTTAGAAGATGGTATTAGGAGGTTTTAAGATACCTTGCCATCGGCAAGCGTTACCGCAACTTAAGTAATTCGTTTGTGGATGGCAGTGTTTAGAAGAAGTTTCTATACAATCCATGATAAGCTTCGGCCTGGCCGAACTTACGGCCGTACACTGTTAGAAAAATATGTTTTTCATATGTTTCGATATAAACAAAATGTGTTTCGGGCACAATTTTTAAACACAATATATTTAAGTGCAAACATGTAATGTTCTCAAACTAACACTAAATGTTTGGAACACATATGTTAATATGTTAAATATATTATGTTTTGGGCATGCATGTTTCATAAAAATTATATGTGTGAATGTAAACATATATAAATTTACAAATTTCGATTAAACATATATATGTTGTGATATTTTATTCAGAGAGCGAAAGAGAGAGAGAGAGTATAGAGAAAGAAATAGAGATAAAAACCGGGAGGGTTGACGAAAGATATCAAATTAACACAGCGAGAGAATCGAAAGAGAGCAATTTCTGTGAAACCGCTTATATGTTGTTTCGGAAACTGCTTTATGATAAGGCCAAAAATTTTATACGCTTAAGTCTAAATATTATTTAATTTAAGTCTAAATATTATTTAATTTGTGTATATTATAAAATTATTTATGTTTGTTTATAGTCGACCCCACGTTCTTCCTTTGTTAGAGTTTTTGAATTCCTTCCAAAATATCAAACTTTTATACCAAAACCAGTTTTTTATTACAAAATTGTTATTTTTGCAATAAAAAAATAATATTTTATCCAAAAGCTCAGTCCATTTCGTTTATATCAAGCACTGTTTCTGACTGTAAATCTTTAATAACCCACATTTCGAAGTTTCATTATAAAAATTTAATATAGTATAAATATAAATGCGTAAATTAAAAAAAAAACAATTGGTGTTTGGTCGGAGCAGGGATTGAACCCACGACCCTTTGCATGTACGGCAGACATGCTAACCACTGCTCCACGTTGCCAACACATGTATGTTTCTGTTAAATAATGTTATGTTTGCATGGGCTCGTGGGCGCTGCAAACTATGCTATATAAATGTAACTTATTACGATAATTGTCTTCTGGTGACTATAACAGCTACGTAGCTCAGTGGTAGTGTGTTGGCTTACAAACTGTATGGTCCTCGGTTCGATTCTCCCTCCAGGCGAAAGGTAAAATTTAAAAAAATTATAAAATTGAATAATTTCTTCAACATTATTTGTATTACAGAAAAAGGTGCCAAGAACTAAAAAATTTCGTGGAAGTGAAAATTATGTTAGGGAATGAGCACAATCTTCTTTGGGGAAAATTCTTCCAAGCATATAATATTTTTGGGCTCAAAATGCTTCCAAACATATTATATGTTCCCATAAAACAAACATATTAATGTTTCGGCAGTATCCAATAATATATGTGCTTCCTGCAAAATATGTTTGGAACATATGTTAGAGAGGCGATTTTTTTTGAGGGTGTATATACTTGTTTTGGATTGCCTTTCTGCACGAGTACAAAGCTACCTTGGCCTTTCTTCAATATTAAGCTTAAAGTTCAGCCTCCTGTCCAAAATAACGCCAAGGTATTTTGCAGACTCACCAAAGGGAATTTCAATGCCCCCTAAGGATATGGGCTTATCCGTGGGAAATTTGCGATCTTTGCAGTATATGATAAATTCGGTCTTTGCAGGATTTACCCCAAGACAATTATCTTTCGCCTTTTCGGGCGAAATGAGGTAGCCATATAAATTTTTTGCGCTTGGGAGTGTTGTAGTGGATCCACTTTTCATTATCAGTAATGATGCGAGGGAACCCCTTTCCTTTGGAACAGTTGTTCGCAAGCTTATTAATAAATTTGAACGAACAAAACAATTTCATAAATACAATGAAACTTTTCATTCCAATAATGAAATTTCAATAATAGGAATTTTCAGTTGCTTCAATTATAAGAATTTTTGTATGTGGATATTAAAAAAGGACATAGTGTTCGTGTGAATGATCCGAAAAAAGACATTTTATAGCAAAAAACACAGAGGTCTCCTGCTGATGCTAACCCCTTTTGAGTTGACATAATTTAATTATATATTAAAAAAAAAATTAAGTCAACGCCACCTTTTGACTTTACATGCATAATCAAGGGGCCTCTGTGACTTTTTTGTCAGTGAAAAAGAAAATGAAGAAATCATGTCAGCAAGTGACAAAAAAGTTACTAATGAGCCGTTGTTTATATTTGAAGGAGCGAATTTAATTCGTTGTCTTTTGATTTAAATGCCCCCCTCATTACAAAAATCAAATTTCAATGCGTAAACATCAGTCAGCGGGTCTTTCTGTTTTGCCCGACGACAAATGCTAGTGTGAATTAAAATCAAAGCATTGGCCACATTGAGGGGAGGGAGAGAATTTTACTGGTCCACAGACGATAGAAGTAACTAAGGGTACAACCCAAAGTGAAACCCCTCTTGGAAATGAATCAAATGCGATTCTTGTTTTCTGTTTTTTTTTTTTTTCAACATTTGATAATCAACAGTGAACGCATTCATAAAGAAGCTTCAATGGTCTGCAACAACAAAGAAACGAAAATAATAATGGCAACCGGAAACGGCTGCAATTTTGAATTTGAATAATAAAGTGGTCGCTTGCAAGTGGCAGACATGCTACTCATTCGTCCCCCGCCCCTTTATCGAAAGCGGGAAAAACGTGGGCTCGAGTAATGAGCAGAGAACCCTCCTCAGATATTTTTTGTAACAAAGATTTCGCGGCGAATGAATGAAATAAAATGAACTGAATGTGAATTTAATTCAACGACTTTCCAAACTGCCATCTTTGATGTGAAGAGCTGAACCAAAAAAAAAACATGGCATTGCCGTAATCAAAACATACAAAAAAGAAGGTGGGCAATCTAGAAAAGGAATGGCGGAATTGCTTTCTTCCATCAAAGCTGGTTGGCTAAATTGGGTGACATTGATGGGCTCTTGTTTTTTGGAAATTAACAGATGAAGAAGGCATTTAATTACGTTTGAAACTCTAGGCATTATTAACACCCTTAGTGATAGTTACAATAGCGTCTGTAGAGAGATACTGACAAAAATGTTACCGTCTTCCAAAAATTTTGACTTCACTTAAATTATTTCCATATTATTTCTGAGTCAAAGTAGCGAAAAATTACACAAGCGAAACACTCATAAAATACTCAACAAACCAAATTGGAGGTCCTCCTAAAGGCACGACTTCAAAATCACTTCCAAAAATGCCCTCCCAAAGATGTTCTCTATTTTATCTATACAGGAAGTTCTTTAAATTCAATTTTTATTCCCTCTACCATAGGATGGGGGTATATTAACTTTGTCATTCCGTTTGTAACACATCGAAATATCGCTCTCAGACGCTGGACAGCGACCGGTGAACCGTCTCCGAAGCATGGAAAGACTCAAAACTCCGCTGGCAAAGTAATGTCCTCTGTTTTTTGGGATGCGTATGGAATAATTTTTATCGACGATTATCTTGAGAAGGGAGAAACCATCAACAGTGACTATTATATGGCTTTATTGGAGCGCTTGAAGGTCGAAATCACGGCATAACGGCCCCATATGAAGAAGAAAAAAGTGTTGTTCCACCAAGACAACGCACCGTGCCACAAGTCATTGAGAACGATGGCAAAAATTCATGAATTGGGCTACGAATTGCTTCCCCAACCACCGTATTCTCTAGATCTGGCCCCCAGCGACTTTTTCTTGTTCTCAGACCTCAAAAGGATGCTCGCAGGGAAAAAATTTGGCTGCAATGAAAAGGTGATCGCCGAAACTGAGGCCTATTTTGAGGCAAAACCGAAGGAGTACTACCAAAATGGTATCAAAAAATTGGAAGGTCGTTATAATCGTTGTATCGCTCTTGAAGGGAACTATGTTGAATAATAAAAACGAATTTTGACAACAAAATGTGTTGTTCTTTGTTAGACCGGGGACTTATCAGCCAACCTGTTGTATGGTCTCTACACCCTCAAAAAAAATCGCTTCTTTAACATATGTTCCAAACATATTTTGCAGGAAGCACATATATTATTGGATACTGCCGAAATATTAATATGTTTGTTTTTTGTGAACATATTATATGTTTGAAGCATTTTGAGCCCAAAAATATTATATGCTTGGAAGAATTTTCCCCAAAGAAGATTGTGATCATTCCCTCACATAATTTTCACTTCCACGAAATTTTTAGTTCTTGGCACCTTTTTCTGTAATACAAATAATGTTGAAGAAATTATTCAATTTTATAATTTTTTTTTAATTTTACCTTTCGCCTGGGCGGAGAATCGAACCGAGGCCCATACAGTTTGTAAGCCAACACACTATCCACTGGGCTACGTAGTAGTTATAGTCACCAGTAGACAATTATCGTTACAAGTTACATTTATATAGCATACTTTGCAGCGCCCACGAGCACATGCAAACATAACATTATTTAAAAGAAACATACATTTGTTGGCCACGTGGAGCAGTGGTTAGCATGTCTGCCTTGCATGCAAAGGGCCGTGGGTTCAATTCCTGCTCCGACCGAACCAATTTTTTTGCAATTTAGACATTTATACTATATTAAATTTTTATAATGAAACTTCGAAATGTGGGTTATTAAAAATTTACAGTCCCCACATACATAAAATTCTCCTCTCAAGGCGAAAACACATGCTGTTTTTTTTTTCAAATCTCTATGCTCTTGGTTCCGAATGTCTATTCTCTTTACTCCGAATACTCATTCTAATATTCAAATTAAATAATATTTAGACTTAAGCATATAAAATATTTGGCCTTATCATAAAGCAGTTTTCCGAAACAACATACAACCGTTTCATAGAAATTGTAAACATATATATGTTTGCTCGAAATTTGTAAATTTATATATGTTTACATTCACACATATTATTTTTATGAAACATTCATACCCCAAACATTATATATTTTAACATATTAACATATGTGTCCCAAACATTTAGTGTTAGTTTAGGAACATTACATGTTGGCACTTAAATAAATTGTGTTTAAAAATTGTGCCCGAAACACATTTTGTTTATATCGGAACATATGAAAAACATATTTTTCTAACAGTGTAGGTTAGGTTAGGTGGCAGCCCGATGTATCAGGCCCTCTTAGACTATTCAGTCTATTGTTATACCACATTGGTGAACTTCTCTCTTATCACTGAGTGCTGCCCGATTCCACGTTAAGCTCAATGACAAGGGACCTCCTTTTTATAGCCGAGTCCGAACGGCATTTCACATTGCAGTGAAACCACTTAGAAATGTCACCAGCATTACTGAGGTGGGATAATCCACCGCTGAAAAGCTTTTTGGTGTTCGGTCGAAGCAGGAATCGAACCCACGACCTTGTGTATGGCAGGCGGGCATGCTAACCATTGCACCACCGTGGCTCCCATATGGTCTCTAACAACCATGCAAAAATGGTCCATATCGGTCCATAATTATATATAGCCCCCATATAACCGATCCCCAGATTTGTCCTCCGGAACCTCTTGGAGGAGCAAAATTCTTCCGATTCGGTTGAAATTTGGTACGTGGTGTTATATGGTCTCTAACAACCATGCAAAAATTGGTCCATACCGGTCCATAATTATATAGCCCCCATATAAACCGTTCCTCAGATTTGACCTCCGGAGCCTCTTAGAGTATCAAAATTCATCCGATCCGGTTGAAATTGGGTACGTGGTGTAAGTATATGGTCCCTAACAACCACGCAAAAATTGGTCCACATCGGTCTATAATTATATATAGTCCCCATATAAACCGATCCCCCGATTTGACTTGCGGAGCCTCTAAGAGAAGCAAATTTCATCCGATCCGGCTGAAATTTGGTACATGGTGTTGGTATATGTTCTCTAATGACCATGCACAAATGGGTCGAAATCGGTCCATAATTATATATAGCCCCCATATAAGCCGAGCCCCAGATTTGACCTCCGGAGCCTCTTAGAGTATCAAAATTCATCCGATCCGGTTGAAATTGGGTACGTGGTGTAAGTATATGGTCTCTAACAACCATGCAAGAATTGGTCCATATCGGTCCATAATTATATATAGCCCCCATATAACCGATCCCCAGATTTGATCTCCGCAGCCTCTTGGCGGAGAAAAATTCATCCGATTCGGTTGAAATTTGGTACGTGGTGTTAGTATATGGTCTCTAATAACCATGCAAGAAATGGTCCATATCGGGCCATAATTATATATAGCCCCCATCATTAGCGTAGCTTGACAATTTTCCTGGGGGGGATATAGCCCCCCTAGCTAAAAATTTATATTTCATTTATTTTTATTTCAATTAATGTTTTATTTAATAAAAATGAAAAACAAAAAATTAGACATCAAAATAACTCGAAAATTATTTTATAATAAAGCAACTAAAAGTAGTTCCACACAATTCCCAGCAAAAAAAATTGGAAGTTCTTCCAAAGGCACAACTTTAAAAGCATTTCCAGAAGATGTACTCCCTATGATGTTCTTTATTTTAACTACTCAGGAAGTTCTTTAAATTCAATTTTTTATAATTTGGTTTTTTCATACTTTTACGCCCATTTTCATGAAGCTCCGTTAGTGCACCGTTAACTAACGAACTTTTAAACCGTATTATGGGCATAGCTGCCATCTTGCATATATATTCCATATGCCAGTTAGGAACTTAACTGCCGAAAATTTTTCAGTTAAAGTTAACCGGAGAGAAGATATTTTGAATTTACTTTCTGTTAACTGGCAGTTAAAGCCTAACGGAGCTATATGAAAATGGCTGTTAATGGGAAATTTTAACTTTTTTGTTTCAAATACCTTAAAAACGAAGTAAGAATTCATAAAATGGTACAAATAATTTAAATTTTGTCGAAAAAAATTCTAAATCCAATCTGAAAAACTTGTGAATTTTTAAAAATATTTGAGGTCAAACGTCCCGACAAGCATTAGAATCCATTAAAAATTATAAAAATTATTTATTTGACAAAATATAACAGAATTTTTTAATATACATTCAAAACATTGAATTCGGATCACACCTAAAGAAGTGATGCAAATTCAGTGCAACGGCTGTTGGAATGGAGGACTTCCGTCCTATGACAAGCCCATGTTAAATTCATCGCTTCTTCGCCAATTTTGCACCACTACCGTATCCAAAAAGATCATTTTCATTACTTTTTGGCGACGCTTTTTTGGCTGGGCTTGTTTATTTTTTATAAAAATGGAAAATCGTAAATAGGTTTTCAAATTCTGGGGGGGCTAAAATTTTTCTGGGGGGGGTTTAAGCCCCCTCCCCAGAGGCCTTCCTACGCTTATGGCCCCCATATAAATCGCTCCCCAGATTTGACCTCCGTAACCTCTTGGAGGAGCAAAATTCTTCCGATTCGGTTGAAATTTGGTACGTGGTGTTATATGGTCTCTAACAGCCATGCAAAAATTAGTCCATATCGGTCCATAATAATATAGCCCCCATAATTATAGTTCCCCAGATTTGATCTCCGAAGCCTCTTGGAGGAGGAAAATTCATCCGATCCGGTTGAAATTTATACGTGGTGTTAGTTTATATATGGCTGCTAATAACCATGCCAAAATTGGTCCATATCGGTCTATAGTTATATATAGCCGATCCCCAATCACACAAAAGTGGCCCATATCGGTTCATAATCATGGTTGCAACTGGAGCCAAAAATAATCTTCCAAAATTTTATTTCTATAGAAAATTTTGTCAAAATTTTATTTCTATAGAAAATTTTGTCAAAATGTTATTCCTATAGAAAATTTTGGCAAAATTTTATTTCTATAGAAACTTTTGTCACATTTTATTTCTATAGAAAATTTTGGTAAAATTTTATTTCTATAGAAAATGTTGTCAAAATTTTAATTCTATAGAGAATGTTGCAAAAATGTAGTTCTATTGAAAATTTTGTCAAAATTTTATTTCTATAGAAAATTTTGTCAAAATGTTATTGCTATAGAAAATTTTGCCAAAATGTTATTTCTATAGAAAATTTTGTTAAAATCTTATTTCTATAGAAAATTTTGTCCAAATTTTACTGCTATAGAAAATGTTGTGAAGTAATTCGATTGTGGATGACCGTCTTCAGTAGAAGTTTTTGCGCAATCCATGGTGGAGGGTACATAAGCTTCGGCCTGGTCGAACTTAGGGCCGTATATACTTTTTTATTTTAGTTTTTTTTATATTTTTTAAAATTTTATTTGACTAAGGTAAATGTGACTTTAATAATTGGAAAACCTCTTCAAAATTGAATTGTCTTGAAATAATTAAATTGTCTTGACTTTTTACAACTTGTCTACAATGAAAATGTTCGTTCCAAATTAGGACATATTTACTTTAAAGTTTTGTTTTTGATCATAGTTTTTACTAGAAGTCGATTCTGAATTGAAAATTCTAAGTTTTTAATGAATTTTAATAGACCATGAATGAAAAAGCTAAAATGACGTATAAATTAAAATTTTTTCCTAATTTTTTCAACCCCGCAAAAAACTCACACTTTTGACAATTATATGTAATTCTATACACAAACGTTGCAGATAATGATAGATTTTTAATCATATAAAACGTAGTTTTCTACGCTGAAAAAAAATTGACCGGTTTCAAAGATTTTGTCTTTACACTAATGATTTTTATATTGGTCCCAAGCCAAAATAACGGAGAAATTAAGTAAGGATACATTTAAGACCCAATTCTCTTTTAAATTTGAGTTCTGAGAACGTGATACTAGGAGACGAATTTAAACTTTTTCGACATATTTTTTCATGTGCTATCAGTCGTGTTTTAATGAAAACTTAGATTGCCAAATTCAGACACGACTTCAACAAGAAACTATTCAATGTTTCAAGTAAAAACGTCTTTAAAATAGAGTATTAAAAGACATCTTATATTTGTTATGCTGTTTAGCTTTGCTGGATACCAAAAGTTAAGGACAATTTCATTACTTTTGAAAAGGCTTTTTTTTAGAATTATTAAATTTAAGTTTACCTTAGTAAAAAAGGTTGCATTCATGCTAGGACAACCAATTTTAAGTCGAGTCGTTTAACCATAAGGAAAAAACGACCTTATTGAGAAGTTTACCGACTTTGTAACAAGGCAAAAAGCGTGTTCTATGCTAAGCATAGAATTCGTATTTTAAGGACATGAAATCTTTGGTCTCACGGCAATATTTTTTTTCAGTGCAATGAGTGCTATATGAAGGGCGGAAAAAAGTTGACATGGACATTTTAATGTTTATGTTACGGCCGTTAGTTCGGCCAGGCCGAAGGTTATGTACCCTCCACCATGGATTGCGTAGAAACTTCCACCGAAGACTGTCATCCACAATCGAATTACTTGGGTTGCGGTAACACTTGCCGATGGCAAGGTATCTTAAAACTTCCTAACACCGTCCTCTAAATTGCAAGGTAGCCCATACGTGGTATATATTAAACTAAAAAATGCCGATTAAATACGTATATAATTAAGATTAACAAAATTTTCTATAGAAATAAAATTTTGACAAAAGTTTCTATAGAAATAAAATTTTGATCAAAATAAAATTTTGACATCATTTTCTATAGAAGTAAAATTTGGACAAAATATTCAATAGAAATAAAATTTGTACAAAATTTTTATAGAAATAAATTTTTGACAAAACTTTGTATAGAAATAAAATTTTGACAAAATGTTCTATAGAAGTAAAATTTGGACAACATTTTCAATAGAAATAAAATTTTTACAAAATTTTTATAGAAATAAATTTTTGACAAAACTTTGTATAGAAATAAAATTTTGACAAAATGTTCTATAGAAATAAAATGTTGACAAAATTTTCTATAGAAATAAAATTTTGACAAAATTTTATATAGTAATAAAATATTGACAAAATTTTCTATAGAAATAAAATTTTGACAAAATTTTCTATACACTGAAAAAACAGTGAACCCACCAGGAAGAAAAGTTTTGGTTAATTGTAGAAAATGTTGAATATTTTTAGAAAATTTTAACTAAACAGTATTACAAACGCTGGCATCACGCCGATATCATAGAAAATTTATTAGACATAATTAATATTTTTCACTTGTTAAAGAAAATTTCGTAGTTTGAAGGAAAAAATTGGAGTTAAAAAGTGCAAGAATGTCTTTAGTGACATACGAAGTTCATGATGGACGCATTTGTAGTAAAATTTACAAATTTAAGGAAATAATGAACTATTTTGTGAGAAATAAGAATTTAGTAAATCTTTATGCTTAACTTGTGTAGACCTTTTCCCCGTTTTTTAGTTAATTTAACCAACGTACGCAAAAAATTATTAAAGTAGAGGAAACTTTCTCCAAACATAATAATTCCATGAACTAAAATAAAGTTAAATTGGCTTTAGTGAAATAGAGAGTTCACTTTTTTTTTTGAGTGTAGGAATAAAATTTTGACAAAATTTTCTATAGAAATAAAATGTTGGTACATTATTTTTGGGTCGAGTGGCAACCATGATTATGAACCGATATGGACCAATTTTTGTGTGATTGGGGATCGGATATATATAATTATAGACTGATATGGACCAATTTTGGCATGGTTATTAGCGGCCATATACTAACACCACGTCCCAAATTTCAACCGGATCGGATGAATTTTGCTTCTCCAAGAGGCTCCGGTGATCAAATGTGGGGAACGGTTTATATGGCGGCTATATATAATTATGGACCGATATGGACCAATTTTTGCATGGTTGTTAGAGACCATATACTAACACCAAGTATCACATTTCAACCGGTTCGGATGAATTTAGCTCCTCTAAGAGGCTCCGGAAGTCAAATATGGGGATCGGTTTATATGGGGGCTATATATAATTAAGGACCGATATCGACCAATTTTTTCATGGTTGTTAGAGACCACATACTAACACCACGTTCCAAATTTCAACCGGATCAGATGAATTGAGCTCCTCCAAAAGGCTCCGGAGGACAAATCTTCGGATCGGTTTATATGGTATATATGGGGCCTATATAATTATGGACCGATATGGACCAATTTTTGCATGGTTGTTAGAGACCTTATACTAACATCATGTACCAAATTTCAACCGGATCGGATGAAATTTGCTTCTCTTAGAGGACCTGCAAACCAAATCTGGGGATCGGTTTATATGGGGGCTATATATAATTATGGACCGATATGGACCACTTTTTGTACTGTTGCTAGAGACAATATACTTACACCATGTATCAAATTTCAGCCAGGTCGGATGAAATATGCTACTCTTAGAGGTTCCGCAAGCTAAATCTGGGGGTCCGTTTATATGGGGGCTATACGTCAAAGTGGACCGATATTGCCCATTTGCAATACCATCCGACCTACATCAATAACAACTACTTGTGCCAAGTTTGAAGTCGATAGCTTGTTTCGTTGTGAAGTTAGCGTGATTTCAACAGACGGACGGACGGACGGACGGACATGCTTAGATCGACTCAGAATTTCACCACGACCCTGAATATATATATATACTTTATAGGGTCTTAGAGCAATATTTCGATGTGTTACAAACGGAATGACAAAGTTAATATACCCCCCATCCTATGGTGGAGGATATAAATGTGAAATCGGATTACACCTTAAGAAGTGATGCAAATTCAGTGCAACGGCTGCTCAAATGGTGGACAACCGTCCTACACTGAAAAAAATATTGTCGTGAGGTCAAAGATTTCATGTCTTTAAAATACGAATACAAATTTTGCTTAGCATAGAAGACGCATTTCTCTCAAATAATGTTATTTTCCTTGTCCAAAAGTCGATAAACTTTTCAATGAAGTCGTATTGTCCTTATAATTAAGTGATTTGACTTAAAAATGGGTATCTTAACATGAAAGAAAAAATTTATAGGCTAAGGTCAACTTGACTTTAATAATTCAGAAAAATTCTTTAAATTTAATGAAATTGTCTTTAAATTTGTTGTCTTTTTGCATCTGGACTACAAAGCAAAAAATCGTTCAAATATAGGACATGTTTTTCAAAACTTTATTTTAAAGAAGTTTTTTACTTCAAACATAGCATAATTTCTACTGGAAGTCAAGTCCTAATTTGGAAAATAAAGTTGCCGTTAACTCGTTTTTAAAGGACTTTGATAGTATATGAAGAAAAAAAGCTGAAAAAGCGAAAAATTAAAATTTGCTTCCTAGAAGCAAGTACACAAAACCTAAATTTAAAAGAGAATTGTGTCTTAAAAGTATCCTTACTTGTATTCTCCGCTTCTTTGGCTCGGAATCAATACCAAATTTTTTAAAGTAAAGACAAAATCATTGGAACCGAGTATGCTTTTTTTCAGTGTATGAAAAGCTTCATCGCTTTTGAGCCAATTTTGCACCACTTCCGGATCCATAAAAAACTTTTTTACTACTCTTTTGGTGACGCTGGTTTTGCTGGGGTTTCTCGAATTTGTCGAAAAATATTTACTTATTTAAGTGATATCGGCCAGACATCTGCGTTTGTACACTGAAAAAAGCATGCCCGGTTCCAAAGATTTTGTTTTTACTTTAAAAATTTTGGTATTGATTCCGAGCCAAAGAAGCGGAGAATACAGGTAAGGATACTTTCAAAACACAATTCTCTTTTAAACTTGGGCTTTGTCTTGCAGAAGAGCAAGATGCCGAAACAAACCGCATAGAAATGAGGAAGATTTGGAAAGCAATTCCAGCAGGTGGTACAGATAA
Source organism: Haematobia irritans (assembly GCF_050003625.1). Lineage (NCBI taxonomy): Eukaryota > Metazoa > Arthropoda > Insecta > Diptera > Muscidae > Haematobia > Haematobia irritans. Next base: position 33,938,990 of record NC_134399.1, on the reverse strand, counting down.
TTTAAAAACAGCTTTTCTTTGTGAGTGAGCCTGTTAAATATGTCGTTTATAACGAATATTCTGTTTTTTTCCAAACATGTACTTCGCTGTATTTACAATTATATATATTTTTAAATTTTTTTTATAATAAAACGCATAAATCCGTTTTTCAGAGTGTATTTGTAAACTTTTCTTAAACCAATAATGATTATATAGTACAAATATTATATTGATTACCATCATAATAAACACAATTACGGTAGTAATTGTACAGGTTGTAAAATTCTATAAATATTGTACTCAGTTCAATTATGGCTGTAATTGGAAAAGCTTCTATACTTCAAATACTAATGTATTTGGATTGAGTACTATGTCATTTGGATATTATGACAAATTCCAATTACCTTTATACTCAACACAAATATTCCTTCATTTGAAAATAATTTTATGACAACCTTACAATTTGGGTAATTGGGTTTATGATTTTCGTTATAAGCTGAAAATCAAATACAAAAATAATTGAAATCACAATTTTTGTATTTGATTGAAGTATTCACTTTTTTCTGTGTACTTGCTTCTAGGAAGCAAATTTTAATTTTTCGTTTTTCAGCTTTTTTTCTTCATATGCTATCAAACTCCTTTAAAAACGAGTTAACGACAATTTTATTTTTAAAATTAAGACTCGACTTCCAGTAGAAATTATGCTATGTTTCAAGTAAAAAATCGTCTTTAAAATAAAGTGTTGAAAAACGTGTCCTATGTTTGAAAGATTTTTTGCTTTGCAGTCAAGATGCAAAAAGACAACAAATTTAAAGACAATTTCATTAAATCTAAATAATTTTTCTGAATCATTAAAGTCAATTTGACCTTAGCCCAAACATTTTTTCTTTCATGTTGACACCCATTTTAAGTCAAATCACTTAATTATAAGGACAATACGACTTCATTGAAAAGTTTATCGACTTTTGGACAAGGAAAATAACTTTATTTTAGATAAATGTGTCTTCTATGCTAAGCAAAATTTAAATTCGTATTTAAAAAACATGAAATCTTTAACCTCACGATAATATTTTTTTCAGTGTAGGACAATTTAGTTATAATTTTCTAAAATTAACAAAAATGTTGCTACTTGGTGGATTCACTGTTTTCGAAGTGTGTCATCCTACTTGCATATAAATTTATTTTAAAAACTCCTCACTTGGGCCACTGTAAATTAGTAATTTTCGGATTTTTATATATAAGCGAACCCCTATGAAACCTACTGAAATTATTAGTAGTTGAAATGTTAAAAAAAAATTTTATGCCATTTCCTGGTATTAATGGCTGAAACGGTAGTTGAAGCGAGTGTGCGTCTGTGTGTTTGAGAGTGTATTTGCTTTTGGGGTTTTGGGAATCTCAAGTGTTTGCATTGCGTTGGCTTAGCAGGGAACAACACTTCACACTTCACCACCATACAAATAAATAATTTCGATTGCTACTCCAAGAAAAGGAGAAGCACTAGTTTTTTTTTATCAAATCATCAACCATCCCATCAAAATTTTAGGATTTGAGTAGATGCTACTGAAAGATTTGGTTTTGGGCAACCCTTAACAAAATTCTAATATCCAGCATATCTACTCATAAGTGTGAAGAGAGTATAAGGAGATGGGTGTGAGCGTGTGTGTGTGTTTGTATGTAAAGATGTCTCTCTATGACATCATATAGGAGGGATCCTTAGCATTCTGGCATGTGGTGATGTTTGAGTGATATGCTAGAAATTCTTAATACAAATGAGTATACATGTATCTATGTGTGTACCTGTGTGTGTGCGTTCTCGCTCAACAACTACCCAAGTGTCATTTCAAGTGGATGATAAACCAATTTGTTAAATACTCGTTACAAAATTAGTGTGAATAATGGGATTATTATCAAAAAAAAAAAAAAAGTTGAAGGGTGCAATTTTGATTTGCTTCAACCCTGCTGTATGTATATGATGGCTGTTGATTTTTACTCCTGCCCATTTCAAAAATTATGATTACATATTTTGTTGTTTTTTTTTTTTTTTTGTTGGTTAGTGTTTTCAATGATGAGGGATTTTTGCGCCCCTTTTTATGATGGATGAATGATGTGGATGATTTGAACAAAAATTTTAGATTTTATAATTTCTAATTTAGATTCTTCACTTTACAAAATGGTGGTTAGATGACTTTTCAAAGATTGATTCAGAAAACGACAAAAAAATTTGTTTTCTATATGGAAATTTAAGATTCCATATAGAAAACAAATAAATTGTTGCGAAAATTTACCAAACTTGTAGTTTTGAAAGATTTAACAAAATTGTAGTTTTGAAAAATTTAACAAAATTATAGTTTTGAAAAATTTAACAAAATTGTAGTTTTGAAAATTGGACTTAAGTTCTCCGATTTGCTTGAAATGTTTAGAAAAGGTTGGAGATTGTCTCTAGATAAAAATGCTCTAGCTTTTATACTTTATATACTTTATACTTTATTTTAATGTACAATGAACAACCGAAACTTCTTCGAATTACATAAAAAATCCTCCATAATTTTCCTGTGCAATAAAGTGCGGTTAGGTTATGAAATTAATATAGGGCACCTAGGTTTTTGGTATCTGGTTGGGGAGGGGATCGTCCCCTTAGGTTAGGTTGTAGAGGATTACATCAATTTTTTGCTGAATTCCGATGCGGTCCCATTTGGAATAGTCCCAGAACATAAACCTGTCCGTTTCCTTTAAAAGAAATCTCAGAGCAACCAACCAGACGCCCTGATGAAGGAAAGTATGTTCCTTAAAGTGCACTCCCGCAGATCAGTGAGAGCTAAAAGAAAAAGGAGCCCAGGATAATGCTGAAGACTGGCACAGGAAGTGATACGAGTCTTCCGTAACTTCGGGGTCCAGGCTCCATTTACAGATATCATCATCTTTAAGACCTTTTCTTGCCATGTATTTCCCAAGTGTGTTATGTCCTGCTATGATGCCAATCAAAGGCCGAAATTCCGCTCTGTTCATCGACCTTAGAATTTCACAGTTTCTTCGTTTCTTTTCGTCCCATATCAACTTGGTTTGCTCGATGAAGACCTTTGATGAATAAGCTGATATCGCTTCTGAATAACGGCCTCATCAACAGCGACTCAGAAGCCTTTGTGATCGCATAAATCTCAGCCTGAAAAATACTGCAAAACCGAGTTCACTGCAATAAAAACTGCCGCCCGTTCCTTTTTCCATCTTTGATCCGTCCGTATACATGTTCAGGGTTCCGAAGGGTATCCCCCTGTCTTCCCGCTCCTCTATACTTGGTATAAAATGTGCCGGTTTGTGATAGCAAACATGCTCTGTGACCAAATGGCCCGGCAAGAATTTCAGTAGTGTATGGCCGATAACAACCATGCCAAAATTGGTCCGTATCGATCTATATTATATATAGCCCCCAAATAAACCGATCCCTAATCACAGAAAAATCACGATTGCCACTCGAACCAAAAATAATCTACCAAAATTTTATTGCCATTAAAATTTTGTCAAAATTTCATATTTCTATAAAAAATTTTGCTAAAATTTTATTTCTATAGAAAATGTTGTCAACATTTTATTTCTTTGGACAATTTTGTCAGAATATAATTTGTATACAAAGTTTTGTCAAAAATTTATTTCTACAGACAATTTTGTCAAAATTTTATTTCTGTAGAAAATTTTGTCAAAATGTTATTTCTATAGAAAATTTATAAAGCATTTCATAGTTGGAGAGGGATATTTTGCAAAATCTTCCAAAACATCAAGAATTCTACCAATCTACCAAACAGTAAAAAATCTGCCATTTTTGGTAGACTCGTGTTCATAATTGTATATAGCCACCATATAAAGCGACCCCCATATTTCAATTCTGGCTCTATAATTACAGCACAAAGTTTATATCGGTTCGTAATTATTTCTCCCCTATATATACCGGTCGTGAACTGAATATATACGTATTTATTCGACCTTTCTTTCGTGTGATATGTATCCCGCATGGACAAACTCACAATTTAGAAAATGATGGTAAGAAGTTTTAAGATGCCTTGCCATCGGCCGCAAGCCAAGTAATTTAATTGTAGATGACCGTTTTTAGTAGAAGTTTCTACGCAATCCATGGTGGAGGGTACATAAGATTCGGCCAGGCCGAACTTACGGCCGTATATACTTGTTTTTTAAATAAAATGAATATTTCTAATTATACAATTATTTTTCGAGCTTTATGGACAGATATAGATTAGAGAACATGGTTAATAGAGCCATTGAAAAGAAAACGCCAGATACAAATCTATACACGCCTGGGCTGTACATGTTTCGGTTCGGGCGAATGAACCTTTCCACAGCCTTTAGTATAGATCTGACTGGGAGAGATAACTCAATTTTGGGCCCTTTATACTAACTCCTTATGGAGAAAACATTTGGGAAATTTCCTCTTACAAATTGAATCATCTTTTCTCCCACTGTACATCATCTTTTCATATAACTTACAAGTCCCTTAATCTTATTTTTATTTCGTTTTGTTACATAGTAATGCAACAACACGAAATTTATTTTTAGAAAGCTAGTTTGTTAGAATTCACCTAAGTGGTGAACAGTCGAACAATGCTTATTGTTTCTACAGTCAACTACAACATGTGACAATTTACAGAAACTGGTTTCCAGGATACAACAACAATTCTAACGCGTACATTAGTCGTGTTTTTCCTAGTTTTACGACGGGCTCATCGTTGCTTATTATATTTCATGTTAGCCTGATACCGAAACAGGCAATTGACGTCCAAATGCATTATATCTAATTATACAATAATTTTTCGAGCTTTATGGACAGATATAGATTAGGGAACATGGTTAATAGAGCCATTGAAAAGAAAACGCCAGATACAAATCTATACACGCCTGGACTGTACATGTTTCGGTTCGGGCGAATGAACCTTTCCACAGCCTTTAGTATAGATCTGGATTTAAAAGTCATTTTCACTAATTTTTTCTAATTTCGGTTTTATCCGTTTAACCGGTTTGAGCAAAAAAAAAGACCGTCTTTTCAAAAAAAAAAAAAAAACAACGGTGTGGGCACCCCAACGCACATCACCATTCTATAGTGGTGGGTATAACAAGTGAGTTCAGTACAAAGTCGGGCAGGGCTGACTATATGGTACCCTAAACCGCCCCTACTGAATTAGCTATCCTAACCATTTGGGTGGTATTATTAAGTTTCGGAGTTAAACCTAAACATCATACGATATGGCTGATTCTTCACCTTATATGTAAATTCAATAGCGTTCATACTTGTACAAAATTCCATTAATATCGGTTACTGAATGCGACCGGAATCCTGCGAAAAACAAATACGTGGATAGACAGAGGGACGGACACTAGAGCTAGATCAATTCAGGAGGTGATTCTGATTCGATCAGTATGAGCAGGCAAAATTTTTGCCTGCAAATTATGGACGACATTCAGTAGGACTCAGCACCATCACTCTCACCTAGTGTTAGCGTTGAGAATTTCTAGAAAGTGTCACAAGCCATAAAAAGTGGCACAGTCATTTTAGAAAAAGTGGCAAGTAAACGCATTTATATCAGTGTGTTTATAGCGTAGTGAAATAACATTTTCTAAATTAAATCTTAATCTAATTTAGATCTAATTTCTAACATTAATTTTATCTTCATTTAGTTAAAAATCTTTTAAATATTAGTATTCAGAAGATTAACCATCATCTACTACAGAAAATTGTTCATATATATTTTTTTTTTATCACAATGTACTGAATAGTCTAAGTGAATAGTCATTGGCTTAATTTTCATAACACATTGCGTTAATATAGCGAAGTTTTTCTATCAGTGAAGGAGAGTTTTTTATATACAATTTCATAAATTTATACCTACTTATTTAATAATATCTATTCGATTTAAATCGATTTCGATATATAATCGACAGTAAAAACATGTTTTTTTTATATAATATCTGTTTATTTTTCTCTTTTTACTCAATGTTCAAAGGCCACTGTGAAGCTTTCTGTCTTCTGCTGCGACACTGTGACACCCATACAAAAGAAGGCAGTTAATTTAGCTAAGTTACAAACCCCAAAACCAATTAGCTATAAAATGTAAATATAGCGCCATCTATGGTAAGTTAATGAATAACACAAGAACAAAAAAGTTTTTATGACACAGGCAATTAGGGGAGGAAAGTTTAAAGTTAAAGGAAGTTGGACGAATTTTAAACAAAGTATTCAAATTTGATTTAGAGGGAATACAGGATTTGACATGCGAAGAAGATTTACTATTTAATTGGATTTATTGCAAACGATTCCAATAGAATATTTGGATTTTTTTATTTTCTTAATTTGAATCATGTTGGGAGAAATTTCGGCTAATATGTTATGGAACAATGTAAAGCGCTATTTTTATACCCTCCACCATAGGATGGGGGGTATATTAACTTTTTCATTCCGTTTGTAACACATCGAAATATTGCTCTAAGACCCCATAAAATATATATATATTCTGGGTCGTGGTGAAATTCTGAGTCGATCTGAGCATGTCCGTCCGTCCGTCCGTCTGTTGAAATCACGCTAACTTCCGAACGAAACAAGCTATCGACTCGAAACTTGGCACAAGTAGTTGTTATTGATGTAGGTCGGATGGTATTGCAAATGGGCCATATCGGTCCACTTTTACGTATAGCCCCCATATAAACGGACCCCCCAAATTTGGTTTGCGAGGCCTATAAGAGAAGCAAATTTCATCCGATCCGTCTGAAATTCAGTACATGGTGTTAGTATGTGGTCTCCAACACCCATGCAAAAATTGATCCACATCGGTCCATAATTATATATAGCCCCCATATAAACCGATCCCCCGATTTGGCTTGCATAGCCTCTAAGAGAAACAAATTTCATCCGATCCGGCTGAAATTTGGTACATGGTGTTAGTACATGGTCTCTAACAACCACTCAAAAATTGGTTCACATCGGTTCATAATTATATATAGCCCCCATATAAACCGATCCCCTGATTTGGCTTGCGGAGCCTCTAAAAGAAGCAAATTTCATCCGATCTGATTGGTACATGATGTTAGTATATGGTCTCTAATAGCCATGCAAAAATTGGTCGATATCGGTCCATAATTATATATAGGCCCCATATAAACCGATCCCCAGATTTGACCTCCGTAGCCTCTTGGAAGACCAAAATTTATCTAATTCAGTTGAAATTTTGGTACGTGATGTTAATATATGGCCTCAAACACCCATGCAAAAATTGGTCGATATCGGTCCATAATTATATATAGGCCCCATATAAACCGATCCCCAGATTTGACCCCCGGAGCACCTTGGAAGAGCAAAATTCTTCCCATTCGGCTGAAATTTGGTACGTGATGTTAGTATATGGTATCCAACAACCATTCAGGAATTGGTTCCTATCAGTCCATAATTATATATAGCTCCCATATAAACCGATCGCCAGATATGACCTCCAGTGCCTTTTGGAGAAGCAAAATTCATCCGATTTGGTTGAAATTTGGTACGTGGTGGTAGTATATGCATAAGCGTAGGAAGGCCTCTGGGGAGAGGGCTTAGACCCCCCAGAAAAAATTTAAAATTTTAGCCCCCCCCCCAGAATTTTAAAACCTATTTACGATTTTCCATTTTTATAAAAAATAAACAAGCCCAGCCAAAAAATAATGAAAATGATCTTTTTGGATCCGGAAGTGGTGCAAAATTGGCGAAGAAGCGATGAATTTAACATGGACTTGTCATAGGACGGAAGTCCTCCATTTCAGCAGCCGTTGCACTGAATTTGCATCACTTCTTTAGGTGTGATCCGAATTCAATGTTTTGAATGTAAATTAAAAAATTCTGTTATATTTTGTCAAATAAATAATTTTTATAATTTTTAATGGATTCTCATGCTTGTCGGAAACGTTTGACCTCAAATATTTTCTAAAATTCACAAGTTTTTCAGATTATATTTAGAATTTTTTTCGACAAAATTCAAGTTATTTGTACCATTTTATGAATTCTTACCTCGTTTTTAAGGTATTTGAAACAAAAAAGTTAAAATTTCCCATTAAAAGTAAGAAAAAACCAAGTTATAAAAAATTGAATTTAAATAACTTCCTGAGTAGTTAAAATAAAGAACATCATTGGGAGTACATCTTCTGGAAGTGCTTTTAAAGTTGTGTCTTTGGAAGAACTTCCAAATTTTTTTTGCTGGGAAATGTGTGGAACTACTTTTACTTGCTTTATTATAAATTAATTTTCGAGTTATTTTGATGTCTAATTTTTTTTATTCATTTTTATGAAATAAAACATTAATTGAAATATAAATAAATGAAATATAAATTTTTAGCTAGGGGGGCTATAGCCCCCCCTAGGAAAATTGTCTAGCTACGCTAATGAGTATATGATATTTAACAACCATGCCAAAAGTGGTCCATATCAGTCCATAATCATTTATAGCCCCCATATAAACCGATCCCGAGATTTGGTTCTGGAGCCTCTTGGAGAAGCAAATTTCATCCGAGTGAGTTGAAATTTGTGGATGACAGTCTTTCGTAGAAATTTCTACGCAATCCATGGTGGAGGGTACATGAGATTCGGCCTGGCCGAACTTACGGCCTTATATACTTGTTTTTGTTTTTTAATTTTATATCTATAGAAAATTTTATCTATTTTTTATATCTTTATGCAATTTTGTTAAAATTTTATTTCTATAGAAATTTTTTGTTAAAATTTTGTTTCTATTGAAAATGTTGTCAAAAATTTTTTTTTTAGAAAATTTTGTCAAAATTTTATTTCTATACAAATTTTTGTCGAAATATTATTTTTAATGGAAAATTTTGTCGATTTGTATTCCTGAAGGAAATGTGTGTAGTACCCCTTAGTTGGAGAGGAAAATTTTGCAAAATCTACCAAAACATCAAGATTTCTACCATTCTGCCAAACAGTAGAAAATCTACCAACTTTGGTAGAATTCTATTAACTGTGGCAACTGCGATTGCGATACGGTGGCTATTGTACGGTAAAGGGAGGAACCTCCATTTTAAGCCATTCTTGTATGACGCTAGAGGAGTCTTATTGGTATATCCACAGGGGCTTCAGTAATGTCCTAAGGACATTTTCACGATAGTATTCGGCATTTATTTGAATCCCGCGGCGGAGAGTGGGCGGTTTAGATGTGATAGTAACCTGAAGTAATTTGTCATACTTATCAGCCACACTGTAAAGTGGATAAAAATTAAAAACAAAAATCTAAATTAATTTTCTCACGTTTCATTAGAATTTCATTGTTTTTTTTTACAGAAAAATAGTAAACACCTACAAAATAGAGAAATTCATTGATTCGAGTTGATTTGTTTGTCATTTTTTGCCAGACTAATCTCTAATCTATTGCGTGGGTTGACCAACTCAAATCTAAATCAGATTGATTTTTACGATATCCGTGTTACAGTTATAGCCTCCTCATTGGGTAAAGTAGTCAATTATAACGGCTAATGCTAATGTGATATGGCCGTTTTTAGAAGGCTATCGAATGATAATGGGCTTATAAGTTTCTTAAGTCGTTTTATTCCCCTTCACCATAGTAGTTTCAAGCAACAAAATAATTTGGTCTGAAACAATGTTTTGTAATTGACTTGTAAATGATAATTGTTAAGCCAAATAAAAACAAATTATAACTGAATATCTAAACTTGTTTAAGAAATAATTGCTCTAAATGACTTGATTGAAATCAAATTATGCTCATACATACGCATGCTTATAATCATTTTATAAAAAAAGGGGTATATTTGTATTTGGGATGATAGGAAATTTGATGCAGATTTCTTGTTATAACGATACAAAATGGATATGGGAAAAGAAAATTATCTTACAAAAACAAAACTAGTTATATACTAAAAATGTGGATTTTTTTTTTACATGTTTGAGAATTAAGTAAAAAAAAAGAATTGTACCACAATGATCAATCGGTCCACGTTAGCCACTATTTTCCCTATGTTGCAGGCAACAAACGGATACCCCGATGAGATAACGACTCGCCTTTTGACACAATCCACGACTCGCCCTAATTCTTGGCTTCCCCATACACAGAAAAAAATTTCACGAAAATTGTTGCAATTAAGATTTTAATTGAGTTTTAAACAATATTCGATTAAAAATTTAATTGATTCAACAATTTTTTTAATTGAAACAAAAATCAATCACACAAATTAATAGTATCAATTAAGTTTTTATTTGGATCAATTAAATTTTTAATTGGCTGTCAATTAATTTTTTAATTGATACTATCATTTCTGTGATTGAAGACATTTTAATTAAAAAATTAATTGGATCAAATAATTTCGTGATTGCATCAGAAAAAAAATTTTTTGTGTGTACGAACGAAAATGTTAAAAAAATAATTGATACCATTAATTTGTGTGATTGATTTTTATTTCAATTAAAAAAAATTGTTGATTCAATTAAATTTAGTATTTTTTAAAACTCAATTAAGATTTTAATTGGAAAAATTTTCGTGAAAATTTTTTCTGTGTAGTAAGTGCAAAATTTAACGTAAATCGTAGTAAAATTGTGGCCTCTGTGGTCATGTACGTGTAAATCGGCGAAATGATATATTTGGGAACTATATCCCAATCTGAACCGATTTCCAATAAATTTGGCACAATTTACGACAGAATCAGATCTACCCCTTGTGCACAACTTGAAGCAAATCAAGATAAAACTCTTGTTTCTGGGGCCATATAAGTGCATATCGTGAGATAGGTATATATGAGAGCTATATCAAAATCTGAACCGATTTCTTCCAAAATCAAGAGGATTCTCTTCTAACTCAAAACACTTAGGTGGCAGCCTGATGTATCAGGCTCACTTAGACTATTCTGTCCATTGTGATAATAGGTTAGGTTAGGTGGCAGCCTGAACTCAAAACACTTACTTGTGCCAAATTTGAAGTCAATTGGACTAAAACTGCGGCTTAGACTGTGATCACAAAAATGTGTTCACAGACAGACGGACATGCCGAGACCGACTCAGCGGCACGGTTGCCAATCAAGGCAAAACTAATCTACCAACAATTTGGAGCAAATTTTACGAAAAAAAACTACAAAAAAATCATTTTGTCAACATTTTACTTCTAAAGAAAATTTTGGGAAAATTTTTTCAAAATTTGATTTCTATAGAAAATGTTACCAAAATTTTATTTCTTTAGAAAATTTTGCCAACATTTTATTTCTATCGAAAATTTTGTCAATTTTTCTCTATAGAAATTTTTGTCAAAATTTTATTTCTATAGAAAATTTTGTAAAAGTTTTATTTCTATAGAAAATTTGATCAAAATTTTATTTCTATTGAACATTTTTTTAAAAACTTTATTTCCATAGAAAATTTTGTCAAAATTTTATTTCTATAGAGAATTTCGTCAAAATGTACAACTATAGAAAATTTTGTGAAATTTTGTATCTATAGAACATTTTGTCAAAATTTTATTTCCATAGAAAATTATATCAAATTTTATTTCTATATTTGTTGTTTTGATTTCAGCTTAACCCATTCCCTGTCATCGTATTCGCTTGAGTACAAAAAATTGGCAACATTTAATCTTTCTTTATAAATGAAATTAGGCAACGTTTCTTTTTGTTTTTTTTTTATTATACCCTTCACCACTACTGTGGTACAGGGTATAATAAGTTTGTGCATTTGTCTGTAACGCCAAGAAGGAAAAGTCTGAGACCCATCGTTTAGTATACCGATCGTCTTAGAATTAAATTCTGAGTCGATTTAGCGATGTCCGTCTGTCTGTCTGTCCGTCTGTCTGTCTGTCTGTTGATGTATTTTTGTGTGCAAAGTACAGCTCGCAGTTTCAGTCCGATTGTCCTAAAATTTGGTATAGGGTGCTGTTTCGGCTCAAAGACGATCCCTATTGATCTTGGAAAAAATCGGTTCAGATTTAGATATAGCTGCCATATATATTTTTCACCGATCTGGTCATAATTGGCGTGTATATCAACCGATCTTCCTCAAATTCCGTACATCCGAATATTTTATGAGTCTCGAAAAACTTGCAAAATATCAGCCAAATCGGTTCAGATTTAGATATAGCTCCCATATATAGCTTTCGCCCGATTTAGACTCATATGACCACAGAGGCCAAAGTTTACCACCTATCTTCGTGAAATTTTGCACAGTGGGTAGAATTGACATTCTACCAATGCTTGGTAAATTTGATTGAAATCGGTTCAAATTTAGATGTAGCTCCCATATATATATCTTTCGTCCGATTTGAACTTATATGACCACAAAAGCCAGAGTTTATTGTCGTGATTTGCTTAAAATTTTGCACAAGTTGTACGTTTAATAGTATCGTTAAGTGTGTCAAATTTTGTTAAAATCGGTTCAGATTTAGATATAGCTCACATATATATCTTTCGCCCGATTTCGACTTATATAGTCTCAAAAGCCAGAGTTTTGCCCTGACTTACCTCAAATTTTGCACAAGCGGTACTTTTAATGATACTATTGTATGTGCCAAATATGGTCCAAATCGATTCAGATTTAGATATAGCTCCCATATATATCTTTCGTCCGATTTAAACTTATAAGGCCTCAAAATCCAGGGTTTTGCCGTGATTTGCTTCAAATTTCGCACAAGGAGTACGTTTAGTAGTATCGGTAATTGTGCCAATTTTGGTTGAAATCGGTTCAGATTTAGATATGGCTCCCATATATATCTTCCGTCCGATTTGCACTCATGTGACCAGGGGGGCCAAAGTTATACTCCCATTTACGTGAAATTTCGCATAGATAGCAGAATTATTATTCTAACTATACATGCCAAATTTAGTCAAAATCGGTTCAGATTATATATAGCTCCCATATATACGTACACCAGAGTTGGGGAAATATGGTAGACTGTTACACATTTTAGACATATTTTCAATGGAAGTTTCCTCCAATTAACTGGATAGCGTTAGCCGATTTAAATTTTAATTCTAGAGATTTTGTAGAAGTAAACAAATTGTCTCCTTTATATAGCTTCGCGATTGTAACACAAATTTTGGCCTACATAGGGTGAAGGGTATAATATAGTCCGCCCCGCCCGTCTTTATACTTTACTTACTTGTTTTTAATATTTTTTAATGAAATTAAGTGTAGATATATACATAAATGAATTTAGTTTTTTGATTTTAAATAGTCCTGGTGTGTAAGAGGTTAAAACCATTGTATCGAATAAACAACAATAGAAATTTTATTTTTAAAGAAAATTTTGTCAAAATTTTATTTCTATAGTAATTTTTGTAAAAATTTATTTTTATAGAAACCGTTTTTGAAAATTTTATTTTCAAAGAAAATTTTTCAAAATTTTATTTCTATAGAACATTTTGTCAAAATTTTATTTCTATAGAAAATTTTGTCAAATTTTCATTTTTATAGAAAATTTTGTCAAAATTTTATTTCTATAGAAAACTTTGTCAAAATTTTATTTCTATAGAAAGCTTTGTAAAAATTTAATTGCTATAGAAAATTTTGTCAACATTTTATTTCTATCAAAAATTTTGTCAAAATTTTATTTGTATAGAAATTTTTTTCAAAATTTTATTTCTATTGAATATTTTGTCAACATTTTATTTCTATAGAAACTGATGACAAAATTTTATTTTTATAGAAAATTTTGTCAACATTTTATTTCTATAGAAAATTTTGTCAACCTTTTATTTTATGGAAATTTGTGAAGTATCTCTTGGCTGTAGGGGAATATTTTGGAAATCTACCAAAACATTAAGAATTTTACCAATCTACCAAACAGTAATAAATCTACCATTTTTAGTAGAATTCTACCAACCGTGATAAGCGTCGACCCTGAGCATTATTGCCAAAGACACCATGTGACGAGATGTCTCCTTCTGGTTGTTACAAACATATGCACTAACTTATAATACCATGTGTGGCGCAGGGCATACAAAACAAAAACTGTATTTTCCCATATCTTGAAAATATGGAGGTACCAAGTGGGTACCAAGTTTGCATACCAGACTTCATGCTGTTGGGTCAAAAAAAAGATTTTAGAACTCTAGTATTACAATCTACCAGCTAACATCTCTATCGTAAAGTTAGGAATTTTTAGGTTTTACGTAGGAGGGCTTATTTTGGTGGTTACAGTAACTTCAAGATTCATCTCGCCCATGACATGGAATTATATCGTGAACTCAAGAACCGATCATCGACAAACTTAATTCAATTTTTGGCAATGAGGCTCCGCCAAGGAATGAAAAAATAGACATTTTTAACTAAAACAAAGCGAAATTTTTTTTTGTGTGATACTTAGCAAGTTTTACCAATCTGCAATGCTCCACCCAAATTCATATAATGGCCTTATCACAAAAGTGGGTTATAATGATTTATGAATACCATCTTGGCATTACCAAGTAACAGGTAATGGCACTTCAATATTATAATGCTTCTGGGGTAGTTCAATTCGCGAAGAATAAAAAAAATCAATATTATTTTGATTAAATCCAAGAAAAAACAAAAACTCCTCAAACTCTATGTTGGTATGGTTATAAATGTCTATAAATTTCTTTATACCAGACCATTATTAAAGCATTTGTCAAAATGTAACGATTTCAATAAAAGAAATCATCAATAAATTAAACAAACAATTCAATTGAGTTGACATATGAAAATATCTTGTATTTAGCACAATTATAAAAATCAAAAAATAAAAAATAATTACAATAAACTATTTTAAATAGGTGCACATGAAGTTATGAGCACACTTGTTTCTCTGTTCATATGTGTCCATTAAAAAAAAAACGAAACGAAAACAAAAACAAAAATTACCCTCTTGAAAACAATAATCACATCCACATCAAATCGAAGATTTTTTAATTATTCTGTCAACATTTATAATGGGCACAATATCACAGAAGAAGCTGTAAAACTAGTTATATGTTTCGATCACTTATGAAAAATCATTTAACCAAATTATTGGAAGTAAAGCAATAAACAGATTCATAATATGATAGAAAATTGATAGGGTGAACATGTTTGGATTGATGTGAATTATTAAGTTTGCTTTGCAATGTGGATAATTTATAGATCTTCTAGACATCGAATCTAACGATGTCTATTCGTCTCTCTCTATAGTATATGGAATTGGGCGGATTAAATTTACTCCTTCAGGAACCTCAAGACCTCAAATCTGAGTATAGGAGGCTAAATACAATTATGGAATGATATATACCGATTTTTGCTTGGTTATAAAAGGACAGCAATCACGGATACCCCAGTTGGTCGATTTTGACAAAAAATGGTAAAATTGGCCAACGTGGTGCAATGGTTAGCATGCCCGCATTGCATACACAAGGTCTTGGGTTTGATTGCTGCTTCGACCGAACACCAACGTAATGCTGGTGACATTTCTGAGTGCTTTAAAGCTTCTCTAAATGGTTTCACAGCAATGTGGAACGCCGTTCGGACGCGGTTATAAGAAGGAAGTCCCTTGTCATTCAGCTTAACATGGAATCGGGCAGCACTCAGTGATAAGAGAGAAGTTCACCAATGTGGTATCACAATGGACTGAATAGTCAAAGTGAACCTGATACATCGGGCTGCCACCCAACCTAACCTATGCCACCAAAAATGGTAGATTTTTTACTGCTTGGTAACCTATCCTACCAAACCTAACCTATCCTACCAAAAATGGTATATTTTTTACTGCTTGGTAGATTGGTAAAATTTGTGATGTTTTGGTAGATTTTGCAAAATATTCCTCTTCAAAAATTTTCTATAAAAATAAAGTGTCGCAAAATTTTATATAGAAATAAAATTTTGGCAAATTTTCTATAAAAAACCAGTAAGGAAAGTCTAAAGTCGGGGGGGGCGACTATATTATACCCTGCACCACTTTGTAGATCTAAATTTTCGATACCATATCCCATCCGTGAAATGTGTTGGGGGCTATATATAAAGGTTTGTCCCAAATACATAAATTTAAATATCACTCGATCTGGAAGAATTTGACAGAATTCTACAAAATCTATAGACTCAAAATTTAAGTCGGCTAATGCACTAGGGTGGAACACAATGTTAGTAAAAAATATGGGAAACGTTTAAATCTGAAGCAATTTTAAGGAAACTTCAAAAAAGTTTATTTATGATTTATCGCTCGATATATATGTATTAGAAGTTTAGGAAAATTAGAGTCATTTTTACAACTTTTCGACTAAGCAGTGGCGATTTTACAAGGAAAATGTTGGTATTTTGACCATTTTTGTCGAAATCAGAAAAACATATATATGGGAGATATATCCAAATCTGAACCGATTTCAACCAAATTTGGCACGCATAGTAACAATGCTTATTCTCCTCCCTGTGCAAAATTTCAACTAAATCGGAGTTAAAAATTGGCCTCTGTGGACATATGAGTGTAAATCGGGCGAAAGCTATATATGGGAGATATATCTATATCTGAACCGATTTCAACCAAATTTGGCACGCATAGTAACAATGCTAATTCTACTCCCTGTACAAAATTTCAACTAAATCGGAGTTAAAAATTGGCCTCTGTGGTCATATGAGTGTAAATTGGACGAAAGCTATATATGGGAGCTATTTCTAAATCTGAACCGATTTTGCTGATATTTTGCAAGTTTTTCGAGACTCATAAAATATTCGGATGTACGGAATTTGAGGAAGATCGGTTGATATACACGCCAATTATGACCAGATCGGTGAAAAATATATATGGCAGCTATATCTAAATCTGAACCGATTTTTTCCAAAATCAATAGGGATCGTCTTTGAGCCGAAACAGGACCCTGTACCAAATTTTACGACAATCGGACTAAAACTGCGAGCTGTACTTTGCACACAAAAATACATCAACAGACAGACAGACAGACAGACAGACGGACAGACAGACAGACGGACATCGCTAAATCGACTCAGAATTTAATTCTAAGCCGATCCGTATACTAAAAGGTTGGTCTATGATTACTCCTTCTTGGCGTTACATACAAATGCACAAACTTATTATACCCTGTACCACAGTAGTGGTGAAGGGTATAAAAATGAAATTTTGACAACATTTTCCATAGAAATATAATTTTGACAAATTGTTCTATAGAAATAAAATTTTGACAAAAATTTATATACAAATAAAATTTAAACAAAATTTTCTATAGAAATAAAATGTTGACTACATTTTCGATAGAAATACAAGTTTGAGGGAATTTTTCTATGGAAATAAAATTTTGAGAAAATTTTTTATAGAAAAAAAAATTGACAAAATTTTCTATAAAACTGAAATTTTGACAAAATTTTCTATAGAAATACAAATTTGACAAAATTTTCTTTATAACTGAAATTTTGACAAAATTTTCTATAGAAATAAAATTTTTACAACATTTTCTATAGTAATAAAATTTTAGTTTTACAAAATTTTCTATAGAAATAATATATTGACAAAATTTTCCATAAAAAACAAAAATTTTGACAAAATTTTCTATGGTAATAAAATTTTGAAAAATTTTCTATAAAAATACAATTTTATCAAAATTTTCTATAGTAACAAAATTTGACAAATTTTCTATAGTAATAAAATTTGACAAAATTTTCTATAGAAATATAAGTTTTCCAAAATTTTCTATAGAAATATAAGTTTTCCAAAATTTTCTATAGAAATATAAGTTTTACAAAATTTTCTATAAAAAAAAATTTGACAAAATATTAAAAATAAAAAATTGACAAAATTTTGTATAGAAAAAAGTATGACAAAATTTTCGATAGAAAGAAAAGAAAATTTTCTATAGAAATAAAATTTTGACAAAATATTCTATTGAAATAAAAATGTTGACAAAATTTTCTATAGTAATAAAATTTGACAACATTTTCTATAGAAATATAAGTTTTACAAAATTTTCTATAGAAATAAAATTTTGACAAAATTTTCTATACAAAAAAAAAAAATATTGACAAAATTTTCTATAGAAATAAAATTTTGACAAAATTTTCGATACAAAAAACAAATATTGACAAAATTTTCTATAGAAATAAAATTTTGACAAAATTTTCTAAGGAAACAAAAGTTTGACAAAATTTTCTATGAAAATAAAATTTTAGCAATATTTTCTATGGACATAAAATTTTGACAAAATTTTCTATGGAAATAAAATTTTGACAACATTTTCTATACCAAAAAAAATATTAACAAAATTTTCTATAGATAATAAAATTTGACAAAATTTTCTATAGAAATATAAGTTTTCCAAAATTTTCTATAGAAATATAAGTTTTACAAAATTTTCTATAAAAAAAAAAATTTGACAAAATATTAAAAAAAACAAGTACATACGGCCGCAAGTTCGGCCAGGCCGAATCTTATGTACCCACCACCATGGATTGCGTAGAAACTTCTACGAAAGACTGTGATTTAGTCCATACATGGTATATATTAGACAAAAAAGTTATGTATAAGTCTACAAATAATTATGAATCGATATGGACTTTTTGTACGTAGAGAACCAGAATTGAAATATGGGGGTCGCTTATATGGGGGCTATATACAATTATGAACTTGATATGGACTAATTTTTGTGTGATTGGGGATCGATTTATCTGAGGGCCATATATAACTATAGACCGATATGAACCTAGTTAGGCATGGTTGCTAACGACCATATACTAGCACAATGTACTAAATTTCAACTCACTCGGATGAAATTTGCTCTTCCAAGAGGTTCCAAAACCAAATCTGGTGATCGGTTTATATGGGGCTATGTACGATTATGGACTGATGTGGACCACTTTTGGCATGGCTGTTAAATATCATATACTACCACCACGTACCAAATTTCAAGCATATCGGATGAATTTTGCTTCTCCAAAAGGCACCGGAGGTCAAATCTGGGGATCGGTTTATATGGGAGCTATATATAATTATGGACTGATAATTATGGACTGGTTGTTGGATACCATATACTAACATCACGTACCAAATTTCAACCGAATGGCAAGAATTTTGCTCTTCCAAGGGGCTCTGGAGGTCAAATCTGGGGATCGGTTTATATGGGGCCTATATATAATTATGGACCGATATCGACCAATTATTGCATGGGAGTTTGAGGCCATATATTAACACCACGTACCAAATTTCAACTGAATCAGATGAATTTTGGTCTTCCAACAGGTTCCGGAGGTCAAATCTGGTGATCGGTTTATATGGGGGCTATATATAATTATGACCCGATGTGGACCAATTTTTGCATGGCTGTTATAGACCATATACTAACATCACGTACAAAATTTCAGCCGGATCGGATGAAATTTGCTTCTCTTAGCGGTCTCGCAAGCCAAATCGAGGGATCGGTTTATATGGGGGCTATATATAATTATGGACCGATGTGGACCAATTTTTGCATGGTTGTTAGACACCATATACTAACACCATGTACCAAATTTTTGCCGGATCAGATGAAATTTGCTTCTCTTAGAGGCCTCGCAAGCCAAATCGGGGATCGGTTTATATGGGGGCTATATATAATTATGGACCGATGTGGACCAATTTTTGCATGGTTGTTAGAGACCATATACTGACACCATGTACCAAATTTCAGCCGGATCGGATGAAATTTGCTTCTCTTAGGGGCCTCGCAAGCCAAATCGGGGGATCGGTTTATATGGGGGCTATATATAATTATGGACCGATGTGGACCAATTTTTGCATGGTTGTTAGAGACCATACACTAACACCATGTACCAAATTTCAGCCGTATCGGATGAAATTTGCTTCTCTTAGAGGCCTCGCAAGCTAAATTTTGGGGTCCGTTTATATGGGGGCTATACGTAAAAGTGGACCGATATGGCCCATTTGCAATACCATCCGACCTACATCAATAACAACTACTTGTGCCAAGTTTCAAGTCGATAGCTTGTTTCGTTCGGAAGTTAGCGTGATTTCAACAGACGGACGGACGGACGGACATGCTCAGATCGACTCAGAATTTCACCACGACCCAGAATATATATACTTTATGGGGTCTTAGAGCAATATTTCGATGTGTTACAAACGGAATGACAAAGTTAATATACCCCCCATCCTATGGTGGTGGGTATAAAAATTGACAAAATTTTGTATAGAAAAAAGTATGACAAAATTTTCGATAGAAAGAAAAGAAAATTGTCTATAGAAATAAAATTTTGACAAAATATTCTATTGAAATAAAAATTTTACAAAATTTTCTATAGAAATAAAATTTTGATAAAATTTTCTATAGAAAAAATTTTCTATACAAAAATTTTCTATAAAAATAAAATTTTGAAAAATTTTCTATAGAAATACAATTTTGACAAAATTTTCTATAGTAATAAAATTTGACAACATTTTCTATAGAAATATAAGTTTTACAAAATTTTCTATAGAAATAAAATTTTGACAAAATTTTCTATACAAAAAAAAATATTGACAAAATTTTCTATACAAAAAAAAAATATTAACAAAATTTTCTATAGAAATAAAATTTTGACAAAATTTTCTAAAGAAACAAAAGTTTGACAAAATTTTCTATGAAAATAAAATTTTAGCAATATTTTCTATGGACATAAAATTTTGACAAAATTTTCTATGGAAATAAAATTTTGACAACATTTTCTATACCAAAAAAAATATTAACAAAATTTTCTATAGAAATAAAATTTTGACACAATGTTGTATAGAAATAAAATTTTGACAAAAATTTATATACGAATACAATTTAAACAAAATTTTCTATAGAAATAAAATTTTGACTAAATTTTCGAGAGAAATACAAGTTTGAGGAAATTTTCTATGGAAATAACATTTTGAGAAAAGTTTCTATAGAAAACAAAATGACAAAATTGTCTATAAAACTGAAATTTAGACTAAATTTTCTATAGAAAAAAAAATTGACAAAATTTTCTACAAAACTGAAATTTTGACAAAAATTTCTATAGAAATACAAATTTGACAAAATTTTCTATAAAACTGAAATTTTGACAAAATATTCTATAGAAATAAAATTTTGACAAAATTTTCTGTAGTAATAAAAATTTTGTTTTACAAAATTTTCTATGGAAATAAAATATTGACAAAATTTTCCATAAACAAGTATTTACAGCAGTAAGTTCGGCCGGGCCGAATCTTAAATACCCACCACCATGAACCAAATATTAGGGTTTCCTTTGAAATTTCAGGAGGGCTTGAGAACTTGAGGACACTTCCCGAAGATAAATTGAAAGATTTCACCTATGAGGACTATATCAGATTCTGGATTTATAAGAACCATTTTTGTTTGAGTTTTAGAGGAATCAATAACATCTCTTGTAAGTGTGCAAGAAAATTATAAAATAACGTCTTGATTTGAAATCTTAAGTCAGTAGATTTTCACCCGAGAAGTAAAACATAGAAATTTTACATTGTGTTTCAAGCAATTTTCATGATCAGTGCGCCTTCTATACCCTCAAGAAGTGAAGTCGGTCTATATGGAGGCATTACCAAATGGACCGATAAAAACTTAATCCGATACACGTTTTTATGAGCCTAAAATACCAGAATATTTACAATTTCAGGCAAATCGGATAAAAACTACGGTTTCTAGAAACCCAAGGAATTAAATCGGGAGATCGTTCTTATGGGGGCTATACTAAAATATGGACCGATACTCACCGTTTTCGGCACACCTCTTTATGGCCCGAAAATACCCCTAGATTTCCAATTTCAGGCAAATTGGATAACAACTTCGGATTCTAGTAGCCCAGGAAGTAAAACGGGATTTCGGTCTATATGGGGCTATACCCAAACATGGACTGATACTCACCATTTGTGGCACACATCTTTATGGTCCTAAAATAACTATAAATTTCCAAATTCAGGCAAATTATATATAAACTACGGATTCTATAAACCCAAGATGTAAAATCGGGAGATCGGTCTATATAGGGGCTATACCAAAACATGGAACGATACGAACCATTTTCGGCAAACCTTCTGATGGTCCTCAAGTACCTCTAGATTTTAAATTTCAGGCAAATTGGATAAAAACTACGGTTTCTATAAGCCCAAGACCCCAAATCGGGAGGTCGGTTTATATGGGGACCATACCAAAACATGGACCGATGCTCACCATTTTTGGCACACCTCTTTACGGTTCTAAAGTACCTCTCGATTTCCAATTTCAGGTAAATTGGTTAAAAACTGCGGTTTCTAGAAGCCCAAGAAGTAAAATCGGGAGATCGGTCTATATGGGGGCTATACCAAAATATGGACCGATACTCACAATTTTTGGCACACATATTTGTGGTCCTACAATACCTCTAGATTCCCAATTTCAGGTAAATTGGATAAAAACTGCGGTTTCTATAAGCCCAAGAAATAAAATCGGGAGATCGGTCTTTATGGGGGCTATACGAAAACATGGACCGATACTCACCATTTTTGGCACACCTCTTTATGGTCATAAAATACCTCTAGATTTCAAATTTCAGGCAAATTGGATAAAAACTACGATTTCTATAAGCCCAAGACCCCAAATCGGGAGGTCGGTTTATATGGGGACTATATCAAAACCTGGACCGATATAGCCCATCTCCGAACTTGACCTGCCTGCAGACAAAAGACGAGTTTGTGCAAAATTTCAGCACGATTGCTTCATTATTGAAGACTGTAGCGTGATTACAACAGACAGACAGACGGACAGACGGACATCGTTATATCGTCTTAGAAGTTCTCCCTGATCAAGAATATATATACTTTATATAGTCGGAAATCGATATTTCGATGTGTTACAAACGGAATGACAAACTTATTATACTCCCGTCGCCATTCTATGGTGGTGGGTATAAAAACAAAAATTTTGACAAAATTTTCTTTAGAAATAAAGTTTTGAAAAATTTTCTATAAAAATACAGTTTTAACAAAATTTGACAAGATTTTCTATAGTAATAAAATTTGACAAATTTTCTATAGAAATAAAAGTTTTACAAAATTTTCTATAGAAATAAAATTTTGACAAAATTTTCTATAAAAAAAATTGACAAAATATTCAAAAAAAATTTTTTTGACAAAATTTTGTATAGAAAAAAGTATGACAAAATGTTCGATAGAAAGAAAAGAAAATTTTCTATAGAAATAAAATTTTGACAAAATATTCTATTGAAATAAAAATTTGACAAAATTTTCTATAGAAATAAAATTTTCTATGAAAATAAAATTTTGACAAAATTTTCTATGGAATTAAAATTTTGATAAAATTTTCTATAGAAAAAATTTTGAAAAATTTTCTATAGAAATACAATTTTGACAAAATTTTCTAGAGTAATAAAATTTGACAAAATTTTCT
This sequence comes from Haematobia irritans, assembly GCF_050003625.1. Classification (NCBI taxonomy): domain Eukaryota; kingdom Metazoa; phylum Arthropoda; class Insecta; order Diptera; family Muscidae; genus Haematobia; species Haematobia irritans. The sequence continues at coordinate 33,915,650 of NC_134399.1, read as the reverse complement.
ATAGAAATAAAATTTTGACAAAATTTTCTATACAAAAAAATTTTTGACAAAATTTTCTATAGAAATAAAATTTTGATAAAATTTTCTATAGAAATAAAAGTTTGACAAAATTTTCTATGGACATAAAATTTTGACAATATTTTCTATGGAAATACAATTTAGACAACATTTTCAGTAGAAATAATATTTTGACAAAATGTTATCGAGAAATAAAATTTTGATAACTTTTTATATAGAAATAAAAGTTTTGCAAAGTTGTCTATAGAATTAAATTTTGACAAAATTTTCGATGCAAATAAATTTTTTACAAAATTGTCTATAGCAATAAAATTTTGACAAAATTTTCTAGAGAAATAAAATTTTGACAAAATTCCCCGTCCGAATATAAAAAAATAAATTTTCAATTTTATATCGTCCCTCAATGTTCTTTTGTAAATTTCAAGTAAATCAGAGAAGTTTAGGTTTTTCATTGTACCTTAAAAAATTTCGGGCAGAAGGAAGGTCCTCCTCCCCGGTCACATATAGGGAAAAATTCCCCAAAAAAGTAGAAGAGCTTAATTAAGTCCAATTTTCCAAAATACGATCATTGGAGAGGTTCCGACATGATATCAAAAAATGAGATAGCCTATTATCCCCACACCATTGTCAGAATTGTTCCATAAAAAAAAACGCCAAATATTTTTTATACCAAAAGTCTCGTTGTCTGAAAATTTTAAATAAATTCAACCGTTTCCCAGTTTATCCGGAACAAACAGACAACCAAATTTATAGCGATAGATATATTGTGAAAACGAAACCATAATATTTACCAAAAACTAATCAATCAATAAAATTCATAACAATACAAAAATTACAAACCAAAAAAACTTTAATCCAGGAAATATTACTGCTCCATTACAAGAAAATGTGCTCTCTTGTAAATGTCCTATTGTGAAAATGTACAAACAAGTTCCAAGGAAGAACGCTAACATATCATATATCCTGTACTTGTAATCCTCTAAACTAATTCCCAATTATTCTCTAGAATCCCGGTGATGAGTGATTTAAAGTAATTTAATATTTATTTTGACAGCATGGATTTAATAACTCCAGACATTTTGCCCCCAACTGATGCCAAGGAGCTGGCAAAAAGGACAATTACAATTAAAGCAAATTTAAATGTTAATTAACAATGAGCATATGATTCTAAAGAATTTTGCACAAAACTCCAAGAAATTCTTTAAAAACCCAGAATATCATAGAATATTAAAACTCTGGCAAAACAAAAAAATATAATGATGATGATTCATAACTATAAAATTTCAAAAAAAAATGTTTATGGTCTCTTTTCCAAATTTCTTTAATTTTTTTTAGTTTTTGGAATTTGTGCTATTTTGTTTTTAGTTTGTTTTTTCTCTGGAGTTTCAAGGAGATTTTTTTTTGGAAGTGTCAGTATTGATTTGTGTGTGAGAGGCCAATGCAAGAATCCTTTTCTTTGTTTATGACCCAAAGCAATGATGAATGTTTGTGTTTAAAGTGCCTGAATATTTACTAAAATATCAAATTACCCTCGTGATTTGTGTTATTGTCTTAACATCTCTAGTATTTTTATACCCTCCACCATAGGATGGGGGTATATTAACTTTGTCATTCCGTTTGTAACACATCGAAATATTGCTCTAAGACCCCATAAAGTATATATATTCTGGGTCGTGGTGAAATTCTGAGTCGATTTAAGCATGTCCGTCCGTCCGTCCGTCTGTCCGTCTGTCCGTCCGTCCGTCCGTCCGTCTGTCCGTCTGTCCGGCTGTCCGTCCGTCTGTGGAAATCACGCTAACTTCCGAACGAAACAAGCTATCGACATGAAACTTGGCACAAGTAGTTGTTATTGATGTAGGTCGGATGGTATTGAAAATGGGCCATATCGGACCACGTTTACGTATAGCCCCCATATAAACCGATCCCCAAATTTGGCTTGGGGAGCCTCCCGGAGCAGCAAAATTCATCCGATCCGGTTGAAATTTGGTACGTGGTCTTAGTATACGGTCTCTAACAACCATGCAAAAATTGGTCCATATCGGTCCATAATTATATATAGCCCCCATATAAACCGATCCCCAGATTTGACCTCCGGAGCCTCTTGGAGGGGCAAAATTCATCCGATCCGATTGATATTTGGTACCTGATGTTAGTATATGGTCTCTAACAACCATGCACAAATTGGTCCATATCGGTCCATAATTATATATAGCCCCCATATAAACCGATCCCCAGATTTGACCTCCGGAGACTTTTGGAGGGGCAAAATTCATCCGATCCGGTTGAAATTTGGTACCTGATGTTAGTGTACGGCCTCTAACAACCATGCAAAAATTGGTCCATATCGGTCCATAATTATATATAGCTCCCATATAAACCGATCCCCAGATTTGACCACCGGAGCCTCTTGGAGGAGCAAAATTCATCCGATCCGGTTGAAAATTAGTACGTGGTCTTAGTATACGGTTTTTAACAACCATGCAAAAATTGGTCCATATCGGTCCATAATTATATATAGCCCCCATATAAACCGATCCCCAGATTTGACCTCCGGAGCCTCTTGGAGGGACAAAACTCATCCGATCCGGTTGAAATTTGGTACCTGATGTTAGTTTACGGCATCTCATAACCATGCAAAAATTGGTCCATATCGGTCCATAATTATATATAGCCCCCATATAAACCGATCCCCAGATTTGAACTCCGGAGCCTCTTGGAAGAGAAAAATTCATCCGATCCAGTTGAAATTTAGTACATGGTGTTAGTATATGGTCTCCAACAACCATGCAAAATTTGGTCCATATCGGTCCATAATTATATATAGTTCCCATATAAACCGTCCCCAGATTTGACGTCCGGAACCTCTTGGAGGAGCAAAAGTCATCCGATACGGCTGAAATTTGGTACATTTTGTCAATATATGGCCTCTAACAGCCATGTAAAAATTGGTCCATATCGGTCTTTAGTTATATATAGCCGATGACTTATTACACAAAAATTGGTCCATATCGCCAAAAATAATCTACCAAAACTTTATTTCCATAGAAAATTTTGTCAAATTTTATTACTATAGAAAGTTTTGTTAAAATTTCATTTCTATAGAAAGTTTTGTCAAAAGTTTATTTCTATAGAAATGTTTGTCAAAATTTTATTTCTATAGAAAATTTTGTAAAAAATTTATTTCTGTAGAAAATTTTGTCAACATTTTATTTCTATACAAAATTTTGTCAAAATTTTATTTCTATACAATATTTTGTCAACATTTTATTTCTATAGAAATTTTTGTCAAAATTGTATTGCTATAGAAAATTTTGTCAACAGTTTACTTCCATAGAAAATTTTGTCAACATTTTATTTCTATAGAAAATTTTGTCAAGTTTTTATTTCTATAGAAAATTTTGTCAAATTTTTATTTCTATAGAAAATTTTATTTCTATAGAAAATTTTGTCAAGGTTTCATTTCTATAGAAAATTTTGTCAAAATTTTATTTCTATAGAAAATTTTGTCAATCTAGATTATATACGTATTTAATCGGCCTTTTTTTGTTTAATATATACCCCGTATGGGCTAACTTACAATTTAGAAGACAGTGTTAAAAAGTTTTACGATACCTTGCCATCGGCAAGTGTTATCGCAACCCAAGTAATTCGATTGTGGATGACAGCCTTTAGTAGAAGTTCCTACGCAATCCATGGTGGAGGGTACATAAGATTCGGCCTGGCCGAACTTACGGCCGTATATACTTGTTTTGTTATGTTTTCGATTTTGGTAGACGATCTGTGTCATGGTGAATTTTTGAATTGAACTAGTTTAGTTTTATTACGATAACTGTTTTTAGAGGGTAAATTATTTAAGGTAAACTTAAAAAAAAAAACAAGTATATACGGCCGTAAGTTCGGCCAGGCCGAATCTTATGTACCCTCCACCATGGATTGCGTAGAAACTTCTACGAAAGACTGTCATCCACAATCGAATTAATTGGGTTGTGGTATCTTAAAACTTCTTAACATATTTTTCTAAATTGTGAGTTAGTCCATACGTGGTATATATTAGACAAAAAAGGTATGTATAGGTAAGTCTATAAATAATTACGAATCGATATGGACTTTTGCACGGTACGTAGAGAGCCAGAATTGAAATATGGGGTTATATACAATTATGAACTTGATATGGACCAATTTTTGTGTGATTGGGGATCGATTTATCTGAGGGCTATATATAACTATAGACCGATATGGACCTAGTTAGGCATGATTGTTAACGCCCTTATATATACTAGCACAATGTACCAAATTTCAACTGACTGGGATGAAATTTGCTCCTCCAAGTGGCTCCAAAACCAAATCTCGGGATCGGTTTATATGGGGGCTATATGTGATTATGGACTGATATGGACCACTTCTGGTATGGTTGTTAAATATCATATACTACCACCACGTACCAAATTTCAACCAGATCGGATGAATTTTGCTCTTCTAAAGGGTGATACGGTCAAAATTTGGTCAATATAAACTTGACGTATTTCTTTCAATTTTGCATTTAAAAAACCTGAACACCCCTAATTTTGAAGGTGTGTGTGTAGAATGTTGCTCCTATTTTGATTTTGGAATTCACTCTTCAGTTGTCAAAATGACGTCCAAGCAAGAGTAGCAGCGTATCAAAATTTTGCTCGTGCATCGCGAAAATCCGAGCTACTCACACGCAAAGCTGACAAAATCGCTAAAAGTTGCCAAATCAACCGTTACAAATGTAATTAAAGTGTTTGGAGAACGTTTGTTGACAGCCACGAAGTCTGGATCGGGGGGAAATCGAAAACCGGAAGCCGCTGAGACGACAAAGAGAGTTGCCGGTAGTTTCAAGCGAAACCCTAACCTCTCTCTCCGAGATGCCGCAAATAAGCTGGGTGTATCGTCTACAGCCGTGCATCGAGCCAAAAAACGAGCCGGACTATCGACTTACAAGAAGGTAGTGACTCCAAATCGCGATGATAACCAAATTCCACGGCCAAAGCGCGATCTCGGAGGCTGTAAACGACAATGCTGACGAAGTTTGACTGCGTGTTAATGGACGACGAAACCTACGTCAAAGCCGACTACAAGCGGCTTCCGGGACAGGAGTTTTATACGGCAAAAGGAAGGTGAAAGGTAGCAGATATTTTCAAGCACATAAAACTGTCAAAGTTCGCAAAGAAATATCTGGTTTGGCAAGCCATCTGTACCTGTGGCTTGAAAAGCAGCATTTTAATAGCTTCCGGGACTGTCAACCAAGAAATTTACGTGAAAGGGTGTTTGAATAAACGTCTGCTGCCTTTCCTGAAGAAACACGGTTGTTCCCTACTGTTTTGGCCGGATTTGGCATCTTGCCATTACGGTAAAAAGACCATGGAGTGTTACGCCGCCAACAACGTGCAGGTGGTTCCCAAGGACAAGAACCCTCCCAACACGTCAGCGCTCCGCCCAATTGAGAAATACTGGGCTATTGTCAAGCGGAACCTAAAGAAGACCAAAAAAACTGCTAAGGACGAGCAGCAGTTCAAGGCAAACTGGCTTTCTGCGGCGAAGAAGGTGGACAAGGTGGCGGTAAAAAATCTGATGGCAGGTGTCAAGCGTGATCCGGCTGAAATTTGGTACATGGTGTTAGTATATGGTCTCTAACAACCATGCAAAAATTGGTCCATATCGGTACATAATTATATATAGCCCCCATATAAACCGATCACCAGATTTGATCTCCGGAGCCTCTTGGAAGAGCAAAATTCATCCGATTCGATTGTAATTTGGTACCTGAAGTTAGTATATGGTATCCAACAACAATGCAGGAATTGGTTCATATCAGTCCATAATTATATATAGCCCCCATATAAACCGATCCCCAGATTTGACCTCCGGTGCCTTTTGGAGAAGCAAAATTCATCCGAACTGGTTGGTACGTGGTGGTAGTGTATGATATTTAACAACCATGCCAAAAGTGGTCCATATCAGTCCATAATCATATATAGCCTCCATATAAACCGATCCCGAGATTTGGTTTTGGAGCCTCTTGGAGGAGCAAATTTCATACGAGTCAGTTGAAATTGGGTACATTGTGCTAGTATATGGCCGTTAACAACCATGCCTAACAAGGTCCATATCGGTCTATAGTTATATATAGCCATCAGATAAATCGATCCCCAATCACACAAAAATTGGTCCATATCAAGTTCATAATTGTATATAGCCCCCATATAAGCGACCCCCATATTTCAATTCTGGCTCTCTACGTATTGTCTAATACATACCACGTATGGACTAACTCATAATTTAGAAAACGATGTTAAGAAGTTTTAAGATACCACAACCCAAGTAATTCGATTGTCGATGATAGTCTATCGTAGAAGTTTCTACGCAATCCATGGTGGAGGGTACATAAGATTCGGCCTGGCCGAACTTACGGCCGTATATACTTGTTTTTATTCGTTTTGTTCTGTTATTGTTGGTTTTGTTCTTTAAGCATCGTTGTTGTTTTTTTTTTTATTTCAGCTTAAAACCATGCATTGACTAAACTACAAGTGTAGCTTAACCAACAGAGGAAAAGAATGTTTGTCAAATTTAGTTGGGCAAAGCCCTATACATTGCAAGATGGTTGGATGGACGCACGTTTCGCAATTACCACATTCCTCATCAGCATCCTCTACTTGCAGCAAAACTATCAACCAATTATCAGATAAAATTCAGGCAGTTCATTAAACCCAACAATGAACCACACTTTTATCTAAAAGAAAATACTTTACGAGAAACCGGAATTTCGTTTATCTAAAATTTCATTTCGCAGGAAAGTATTTTCTTTTTGGGTGTATCTTTAATAGCCCAGTAAAAAAAGCGTCGCCAAAAAGTAGTGAAAATGTTCTTTTTGGATCCGGAAGTGGTGCCAAATTGGCGCAGTAGCGATGAATTTAACATGGGCTTGCCATAGGACGGATGTCCAACATTTCAACAGCCACTGCACTGTAATTGCATCATGTCTTAAGGTGTGAGGTGAATTTGGTTTTTTGGATGTGAATTAAGGATTTTTGTGATATTTTGACAAATAAATAATTTTTAATTTTTTTTTTATAATTTTTAATGCATTATAAAGTTTTCCTGGAACGTTTGTCATCAAATATTTTCAAAAATACGCAATTTTTCTAGAAAGGATTTAAATTTTTTTCTGGCCCAAATTTAAATAATTTGTACCATTTTATTAATTCTTAATATGTTTTTAACCTATTTGAAAAAAAAAAAATAATAAATTTCCCTATAAAAAATAGGAAAAGGCGGGTTATAAAAAATTGTCTCAAATGAACTTCCTGTGCAGTTAAAGTAAAGAACATCTTTGTGATAGCACTTATGGAAGTTCTTTTAAAGTTGTGCCTTGAGAAGAACTTCCAAATTTTTTTGCTGGGAGTTTTAACATTATCTTCTAAATTGTAGGTTAGTCCACATGGGGTATATGTGAGGCAAACAAGGCAAATTTTATGGCGCTATGAATATTGGCGCTATGAAAATGAGACCAACTTTGTCTAATAAAAATGTACTCCAATAATATAACATGAAATTTGCATAGTTTTTGGGGTTGTATTTCATTTATTTTATGAGGTTCTACTACATAATGAAAATGAGCGCTAAAATCTCGTAATGAAAACGGGCCCTAATATTTTTGTGGTGTCTGTGATGTGGGGTCAATTTTCATCTCTTGAGCCTAACAGATTCATATCCAATAGTTTTTAATTTTTTAAAGCTTGTTTGAATTTTAATGCTTGAAATTTACTTAAAATGGGTTCGAAATCATAACAAGCTTATTATGTTAAGTAAACATATAATGACATATAATAAACATTTTTATAAATTCATTAATGTAAAACAATGAAGTATTGCAATAATGGACAATTTTTTTATCAATACCTGCGAATTCAACATAAAAAAAGTTTTTGCTATTGTTCAAATACCGTTGACACAGAATTAACTAGTATATACGGCCGTAAGTTCGGCCAGGCCGAAGCTTATGGACCCTCTATCATAGATTGTGTAGAAACTTCTTCTAAAGACTGTCATCTACAGTCGAATTACTTGGGTTGCGGTAACACTTGCCGATGGCAAGGGATCTTAAAACTTCCTAACACCGTCCTCTAAAGTGTAAGTTAGTCCATAAGGGGTATATATTAAACAAAAAAAAAGGGCCGATTAAATACGTATATAATACGTAATTTTGACAACATTTTCTATAGAAATAAAATTTTGACAAAATTTTCTAAAGAAATAACATTTTATTCGTTTTGTTATTGTTGGTTTATTCTTCAATCATTTTGTCGTTTTTGATATCAGCTTAAAACGACAAAATGAAGTAAAATTTTGAACAAATTTTCTATAGAAGTAAAATTTGGATAAAATTTTCTATAGAAATAAAATTTGGACAAAATTTTCTAAAGAAATAAAATCGGGACAAAATTTTCTATGGAAATAAAATTTTGACAAAATTTTGTATAAAAACAAAATTTTGACAAAATTGTATGTATAGAAATAAAATTTTGACAAAATTTTCTATAGAAATAAAATTTTGACAAAATTTTCTATAGTTATAAAAATTTGACAACATTTTCTATAGAAATAAAATTTTGGTAGATTATTTTTGGCTCGAGTGGCAACCATGAATATGAACCGATATGGACCAATTTTTGTGTGATTGGGGATCGGCAATTTTGGCATGGTTGTTAGAGACCATATACTAACACCACGTACCAAATTTAAACCGGATCGGATGAATTTTGCTCCTCCAAGAGGCTCCGGAGGTCAAATATGGGGATCGGTTTATATAAGAGCTATATATAATTATGGACCGATGTCGACTAATTTTTGCATGGTTGTTAGAGACCATATACCCAAAGATTTGGCTTGCGGAGCCTCTAAGAGAAGCATATTTCATCCGATCTGGCTGAAATTTTGTAGATGGTGTTAGTATATGGTTTCTAAGAACCATGCAAAAATTGCTCGATATCGGTCCATAATTATATATAGCCCCTCTAAGAGAAGCAAATTTCATCCGATCCGGCAGAACATTGGTACGTAGTGTTAGTATATGGTTTCTAACAACCATGCAAAAATTGCTCGATATCGGTCCATAATATAGGCCCCATATAAACCGATCCACAGATTTGATCTCCGGAGCTTCTTGGGGGAGCAAAATTCATCCGATCCGGTTGAAATTTGGTACGTGGTGTTATTATATAGTCTTTAGCAACCGTGCGAAAATTGGTCCATATCGGTCCATACTATATATAGCCCCCATATAAACCGATGCTCAAATTTGGCTTGCGGAGCCTCTTGGAGGAGCAAAATTCAACCGAGCTAGTTGAAATTTGTTACATGGTGTTAGTATATGGTCTCTCACAATCATACAAAAATTGGTCCACACCGGTCTTATTTATATATAACCCCCAATTAAACCGATCCCCAGATTTGACCGCCGGAGCTATTGGAGGAGCAAAATTCATCCGACCCGGTTGAAATTTGGTACGTGGTGAAATTTGGTATATTGCGCTAGTATATGACCATTAACAACCATGCCGAAATTGGTCCATATCGGTCTATAGTTATAACATATATAGCCCATCCCCAAAAATAATCTGCCAAAATTTTATTTCTATAGAAAATTTTGTCTGCAGAAAATGTTGTCAAAAATTTTATTACTATAGAAAATTTTGTGAAATATTTTTTACTATACCCAACGAAACTTATAGAAAATCATACTCAGACTTCATATCATCCTTGGTGTTGTTGTCATCAATCCCTTCTTCGCAGCTTTGTGGGATGTTGAAACTTCGTTTGGCTTAATTTAAAATTGCTGCATTGTTGTTGTTGGGTGTAATTGGAATTCGGTTGTTGCTATTCTTTTGGGTACAAAAACTAACAATTTAGCTCACATTTAAGTGGGAAGAATTCCCCAGTCCTTCATTGGATTTTATTTCTATAGAAAATTTTGTCAAACTTTTATTTCTACACGCAAAAAATAATTCTTTCCTCCCAAACGAAATTTTAGACAAACAAAGTTCGTTTCTCATTTGCTTTTCGTTGAAAGGAAGCGTATTTGGAAGAAAAGTATATACTTTTTGGGATAAACGTTTATTCTTTTCCAGGATGTAACAACAATTTCATAAAGCCTAACTCAAAAAAATTTTTTTCTGGCTAATTGCATTTTCCCTCCCATCTTTCTCACTTCCACGATTTTTTTAGTTCTTAGCACCTTTTTCTGTAATACAAACAATGTAGAAGAAATTATACAATTTTATAAATTTTTAAAATTTTTTTACCTTTCGCCTGGAAGGAGAATCGAACCGCGGACCATGCAATTTGTAAGCCAACACACTATCCACTGAGCTATGTAGCCGTTGTTGTCATCAATAGACAATTACCCATATAAGTTATATTTATATAGCATAGCTTGCGGCGCCCACGAGCCGATTAAACAAAGTTTATTTCACAGAAAAATACTTTTAGTTGGGCACCATGGAGCAGTGGTTGCTACGTCTGACTTGCATGCCAAGGGTCGTGGGTTCGATCCCTGCTTCGACCAAAGTTTTTTTTTTTTGTTTTTTTTTTCTTTTTACATATATTCCAGATATGTTAGGAAGATTCCGAAAAATGTTCAACATTACATTGTAGTATATTAAATTTTGAACTGTAAAATGTGTATTATTAAAGACTTAAAGTCAGAAAAGAACAGTGTTTGATATAAACGAAATGGACTGTGTTGTTGATTCAAAAATAACTTTTTTTATTAAAAAAAATAACATTTTGTAACAAACGAATTTTTTTGGTGATAAAAGTGTATTCTTTTCGAAGCAATTCAAAAAACTCTAACAAAAGAAAAACGTTTTCGGTACACGTTTTCCAAACCTTTTTTTTCTTTGCGTGTACAGAAAATTTTGTCAAAATTTTATTTCTATAGAAAATTTTGTCAAAATTTTATTTCTATAGAAAACTTTGTCAAACTGAATTATTTAAATTCGTAAATCGGCTTTTTCGTTGTTAATATATACCCCGTACGGACTAACTTACAATTGAGAAGGCGGTGTTAAGAAGTTTTTAGATACCTTGCCATCGGCAAATGTTACACGGATAAAAATAAGTTTGAGAACCAATAACTTTTGTTGGAAAACCAATAACAAAATTTGTTAATTTTCCTGCAACAAACTAATTTGTACTTTTAATAACGATTATTACAAAAAAGTTGTTAGCAATCGTTACCATCAGAAGGCAACAAATAATTTGTGTTCTCAATAACATAATTTGTAACTAATTTGTTGAGCATCCAACAGTACAAAATATTTGTTGTTGAACGTTACGTTTAATCCTCAACAAATATTTTTGAATTTGAACGAAAAAATTTGTATGTGAATTGTTGGAGTCTAACAATGACCTGTAACAAATTTATTGGTGTATTAACAAAAAATTAAATTGAAATTGACAGAATTAACAAATTGCACCAAAATTGCCGGAACAATTTTGGAGATATTTTGTTAAGTACACATAGAGAAGAAATGTGACCCAAATGCTATTTTTGGACGGGGAACATGTAACATTTTTGTGTCGAAAATCCTATACTCAGTTTTGTAAATGTATGACGATTTTAAATTTGAGTAGTCCAGGGTCTAGCAAGCATTTTGACAACTTTTTGCCCAGTGATATATATATTCTAGTTAATTAGAATTGTATAAACTCTAATCCCGATATTAATATGGTTTTATTAATTATCTCATATAACAAACACATTTAAAAATGAAAAATATAAATTTTTCACAGACATTTATAAACGTTTTTCTGTATTCTCTGATGAATGAACTCTTTGCTTGCTAGCATACACGTGCATGTGCTCATACTCATTTTGTTCTAACGGTATTCTTCGCATACTTCTTTTAGCTTTCGTACATATTCTCAGCGATGTGCGCGTAACCAGTCTTGTATATTTGTTTTTGTTTTCATATCGATAGCAGTCAACTATTTTCGCAACAAAACAATTTGTTGAAAATTCGGAATATTTCTATTATTTCGTCTGTCAAGCATCTACAAACACATTTCAACAACAAATTCCTCATATTCAATAGACAAATTTGTTGAGCATCAGCAGATTTTACATACAAATAAAGTTGTTAATATTTATTTGCAGTTATTTTTTTGTGTGTACCGCAACCCAAGTAAGACAGTCTTTATTACAAGTTTCTATGCAATCCATGGTGGAGGGTACATAAGATTCGGCCTACGAAAACAAAAACAGAATTTCGCAAACGTTTTAAAAAATAAAAATTAATGTTTGTATATAAATTATAAATTAAAATGTTTTTTATTTAAAAATGTTTGGCCTTAGGGGAACTTACACTTAAACATTCTGTGTCTAGATTTAAGTTAAATCTTCAGATTTAGTATATGTTTTATTACCATTTGTGACAAAAACCCAGCACTATAATAGGTACTATATAGATATCGAAAATCGACCATTTTACATTCCCCATTATCAGGCACAAAAAAAATCCCATAGTTATCTTATGGAAAACTCAGAGTCTTTACAACGAAAAACAACAACAACAACAACAACAACACGATAAATACAATAACCAACAACACCTTTACAATACAAATCACCAACAACACGCATCCATTTATAAATTGGCATACTCCATTGAATTGAATGATTTACGAGTTTACGATGTCGAAAGACTACTAGCAGACTACAATAACAAAAAAAAAATACCAACAGGAACTATGGCAACTAAGCTATGGCCTAAAGCAGCAGCTACAACAACTATATTGAGAGACCCCATGGCTATACACAAGATAAACACACACATACCCATATACAATATGGAATCCAAAGAACACAACTCTTATGGGGTTTAGAACATCAACAATCATTGTTTGGGGGGACTATAACAACAACAAACACAACAACTTTGATGAGTAGAACTATGGTGAACAAACAAATGCACTCATATACATTCAATGGTAATAATGTGGGGTATTTTGTGAGCATAGATATTGAGAAGAGAGTAATAGCATTGTATTTAAAATGGTAATGATTACCTATCAATAAGGGGTATAGAGATAAATGGAAAATATGTGAGAGAGAGCGTGGAAGTCATATTGAAAGAAGGGGTAAATAACAAATTTCCATTTATATTCAGATAAAAGGAGAATTCTAATTGGAAATTTTATACACAAATAAAAGGGTATGAAGTATTTAAGGGGAATTTTTAGATAAAAGGAGAAATCTGGAAATCTTATAAGAATAGCTAATAGGTGAGAGCAGAGAGACTAGTGTATTATAAGAGTAGTGTAGCTATATTGTTTAAAGAGTAAATAAAGGTGTTTACTACGCCGGCGCCATATTGAGTAATGCGTTGTTGTTTGTTTTTCGATTTAAAGGGAATTTAGAAATTACTCTCTTTCTTGAAATTACCTCAAAAGAGTAAACAGTCTAGCTATATTCAACAAATAGAAGAGTACAACCATTTCCTTTATTTGTTTTTGGTTAAATTCAATGGTATGGTAAACGCCCCTCTCCTTTATGCTGAAATGCTGACTTCACTTTGTGAGCGCTTAAAACACCGGTATAGCTTAGTCTCATCTTTAAAGGCAATGAACAGTGGTGGTGGTCTTATTTGTAAACGGATTTCGCATCGAGTGGTCACATCATGGAGAGTTTATATTGGGATAAACTGCGCCGTTTATAAAAAGTTTAAATTCTGTCGGAGATGATGATAAATCACTGAATTGACTTCTGAAAATTCTCTGCTTTGGATTTCTTTTGGTAGCTCTGCTTGTCCACAAAAGACTAGAAAAGAAATCTAGACTTTATTGTACCATGGCGGCATGGTGTTGTTGGTGTGCGCATTTCAAATTAAAAAAAAAATTGAAAAAAAAAACAAAAATCTTTGAAATGCTCTTGCACCGAAAATATATTGGCAAAATATTGGGAGATATTTTGCTCTTGCTCTCTCTCAAAAAAAAAAATAAAAATTTTAAAGGACCCCCTCCTGCTCAGTATAAATCCTAAGGAGTCAACGTTTTTGATCCTTTCTGTTTTTTTTTTGTTGTTTCATAGTCCTGCAGTCACCATTATTTGACGCACCAGACACTATCGTATGAAGAGTGCAAGCGAATAATGTAGCCGTTTAAAAATCGAAGCCGACGTTTTTTTCCATTTTTTATGTTCCTTGTTTTTTTCTTGTTGTTGTTGTTTTGGGATAAAGCTTTCTTCCATTCTTGGTTTGTAATCGTAAATATTGTTTTACTGTTATTGTTGCTGCTGCTGTTGTTGTTGTCATTGCTGCTATTATTTTGTTGCTGCTGCAACACACAAAACTCTTGGTCTCCATTTAGTTTGACAACAGTTTAACGTGGAAATTATTGCGAATTTGTTGTACACGCAAAAAACTCACAAAAACAGTTTCGCGTGTAATGTAAAATCGACGCTACGCCTTTTAATATAAGCCCAACATTCAAAAAACCGGGAAAACGCGAACCGAAACGCAGGAAACCTCGGAAACAACAATCATGGTTTATATCTTACGTTGACTTTTAGAGTTGGTGAATTTAATTTGGTTTTCTTCTCGTCTTGTTTGTTGACTCAGCCAGACATAGTCGTTGTTGTTGTTTGTTTTTGTATTTTGCCGTCATCGTTTGATGTGATGTTTTTGTGGGGATTGTTTTTTTTTGCAACTCAACTCTCCAAACTCATAATAGTTTATTGTTATTGTTTTCTCTGCGTCTGCCTATAATTGCCACAAAATTGCTCAGCTAATAGTCCTTTATGTAAATATGAAGAGATTAAGTGCGTGCTTGCCATATGACGTCATCTGCTATAAAAATTAGAAATTATTTTTGAGATCAATGAAATGCAATGGAAATTTTTCAATAAAATGGATAATGATTAAAATCATTAATACAAGTAATATTAGTTTTTTTTTTTTAATTTTCAAATAAGAAATAAACAGAGAAAATTTGTCCAACAAATTCAACTATTTTTTAAAACTTTTTTTTTTATTATAAATAATTTGAAGCAAAGTAAAAAAAAAAATATTTTTTTTCTACTTGTACTGAATGATAGTGATTGATAATTTTTTATGGAATTTACCCAAGGTACACTCAAAAAATAAATGACCACACAGGGAAAAAAATTTTGGTATAATTTTATAAATGAACAAACTAAACTCAACCACACAGGGAAAAAATTTAGTTTAATTTTATAAATGTACAATCCAATATTATAATAAATAAGAAAATATTTTTAACATAATTACCAATTTCCTTTTTTTACAAAAGGATTTATAAAAATTTATAAAAATGCATTGATCAACAATGATGCGCGCATTCGAGACTGTTTTTGTATGATATATATGATATATATGGGCCTATCATTACTCAATATACCCTTCGCCACACTGTGGAACAGGGTATTATAAGTTAGTGCATATGTTTGTAAGGAGACGAGATAGACACATGGTGTCTTTGGCAATAATGTTCAGAGTGGATCCCTGAGTCGATATAACCATGTCCTTCTGTCCGTCCGTCCGTCTGTCTGTGAACACATTTTTGTGATCAAAGTCTAGGTCGCAATTTAAGTCCAATCACCTTCAAATTTGGCACATGTTCCTAATTTGGGTCACAATAGAACCCTATTGATTTTGGAAGAAATTTAGATATAGTTCCCATATATATCTTTCGTCCGATATGCACTAACATGGACCCAGCAGCCAGAGTTTTATACCGATTTGCTTGAAATTTTTTACAAAAATAACACTTATTCGTATAGTCAAGTATGCAAAATTTGATTGAAATCGGTTCAGATTTAGATATAGCTCCCATATATATCTTTCGCCCGATATGGACTAATATGGTCCTAAAAGCCAGAGTTTTGGCCCAATATGGTTGAAATTTTGCACAGGGAGTAGATTTAGCATTGTAGCTATGCGTGCCAAATTTGGTTGAAATCGGTTCAGATTTAGATATATCTCCCATATATATATTTTTCTGATTTTGACAAAAATGGTCAAAATACCAACACTTTCCTTGTAAAATCGCCACTGCTTAGTCGAAAAAATGTAAAAATGACTAATTTTCCTAAACTTCTAATACATATATATCGAGCGATAAATCATAAATAAACTTTTGCGAAGTTTCCTTAAAATTGCTTCAGATTTAAATGTTTCCCATATTATACCATCCACCATAGGATGGGGGTATATTAACTTTGTCATTCCGTTTGTAACACATCGAAATATTGCTCTAAGACCCCATATTCTGGGTCGTGGTGCAATTCTGAGTCGATCTGTCGTTGCCAGTTAAATATCATATACTACCACCACGTACCAAATTTCAACCAGATCGGATGAATTTTGCTACTCCAAAAGGCACCGGAGGTCAAATCTGGGGATCGGTTTATATAGGGGCTTTATATAATTATGGACTGATATGAACCAATTCCTGCATGGTTGTTGGGTATCATATACTAATATTACGTACCAAATTTCAACCGAATCGGATGAATTTCGCTCTTCAAAGGGGCTCCGGAGGTCATATATAATTATGGACTGATTTCGACCAACAACCATGCAAAAATTGGTCCGCATCGGCTCATAAATATATATAGCCCCCATATAAACCGATCCCAAGATTTGACCTCCGAGCTTCTTGGAGGAGCAAAATTCATCAGATCCGGTTCAAAAATGGAACGTGGTGTTAGTATATGGCCGCTAACAACCATACAAAAATTGGTCCATATCGGTCTATAGTTATATATAGACGATCTCCAATCACACAAAAATTGGTCCATATCGGTCCATAATCACGGTTGCAACTCGAGCCAAAAATAATCTACCAAAATTTTATTTCTATAGAAACTTTTGTCAAAATTTTATTTCCATAGAAAGTTGTGTCAAAATGTTATTTCTATAGAAAAGTTTGTTAAAATTTTATTTCTATAGCATATTTTGTTAAAATTTCATTTCTATAGAAAATTTTTGTCAAAACGTTATTTCTATAGAAAATTTTGTCAAAATTTTATTTCTATAGAAAATTTTGGTAAAATTTTATTTCTATAGAACATTTTGTCAAAATTCTATTACTATAGAAAAGTTTGTCAAACTGAATTATATACGTATCGGTATCGGTATTTTTTGATTTAATATATACCACGTATGGACTTACTTACAATTTAGATGACGGTGTTAGGAGGTTTTCAGATACCTTGCCATCGGCAAGCGTTACCTCAACTCAAATAATTCGATTGTGGATGGCAGTGTTTAGAAGAAGTTTCTACGCAATCCATTGTGGAGGGTACATAAGCTTCGGCCTGGCCGAACTTACGGCCGTATATACTTGTTAGTTTTTTGATTTATTGTTAAGAATTAATACAATTAATTTCTTAATTTTTTATTTACGTTTTCTTTTATGTATGTCGATGGAAACATTTCAATTAAACCTAGTTAATAACAAGTAAGTAAAGTAGAAAGTCGGGCGGGGCCGACTATATCATACCCTAAACCACCTTTACTGAATTAGTAATCATAAACATTTGTGTGATAGCATTGATATAGGTGTGGGACATAAACCGAAGTTGCATATTTAAGAAAATTAAGGGGAACATGTTAATGGGTGCTTTGTCTCAATCTGACTATAGCTCATAGTCAATGTTGCCCGGGAAAATGTCCGGTTTACCCTACAAGGACAAAAAAAGTTCCCTACTCTCCCATACAATTTTCCCTACAATATTTTTCGTTAAATTTAAAAAATTTTACAAAACAAAAATGGTTCTAAGTACTTTATTATTTTAAAACATGAATATGCAACGTGTATAACTTAGAATATAAATTTGTATTACCACCACGGTTGCCACAGTTGGTAGAATTCTACCCAAAATAGTAATCTTTTTTTTTTTTTGTTAAATCTCTATAAAAATAAAATTTTGACAATAAATTCTATAGAAATAAAATTTTGAGAAAATTTTTTATAGAAATAATATTTTGAAAAAAATTTCTATAGAAATACAATTTTGCCAAAATTTTCTATAGAAATAAAATGTTGACTAAATTTTCTACAGGAATAAAGTTTTGACAAAAATTTCTATAGAAATATTTGTTCTGTAGATTTGTGGTAATCTTCAAATTTTGTTAGATTTTTTTTTGGCACGAGTGGTAACTGTTGTTACCACACATAGTTAAAGATCAAGCCTTGCCGGCTTCTAATTTCCTCCTCTAGAGCCACCAAAATGTAAAAATTATTATTAGAATTTCTCCTACTTCTAGCAACACTGGCTGTGTTGATATTGCACCTACGGAGTTAGTATGCCACTAATATTGAGCCCATTATTAAACAAGTAAGTAAAGTAGAAAGTCGGGTGGGGCCGACTATATCATACCCTAAACCACCATTACAGAATTAGTAATCATAAGCAGGGGTAACATATAGGCCTGGGAGCATTGGCGTAGCTAGGGGGGTGCTGGGGGGGCGTAGCCCCCCCAGAATAGTTCTTGCCCCCCCCCAGAATAATCAAAGCTACAGTTGTTTTATATTTTAATTCAAGCTTTGCGATGTGTTTAATCCAATTAAGATTGTGACAGAGAGAGTATGTTAAGCATATTTTTTAGTATTGATATTTACATTACAACTAAAAACACGAAATAAAAACACTAAAAGGAAACTTGAGACGCACATTTTCAAAAATAGTCAATTTATAACTACGTTGATTAAAATCATAAATCGTCACATGCCCAATTTACCATCTAAAATCGTCAAAATCACGAAAAATCCACAGAGTTGGCACCGCTGCTCTCGACATTTGCTTCGTTGTATTCTGTTCTCAGAGAATTTTTAAAAACTAATCGAAGATAGACGTTTTATAATATTCAATTTATTTTTTGGCTTTTATTTTATTTTTTATTCTTAGTATTTTTTATACACGATGAATATGTTAAGTTTATGTTTTGCTTTATGATTTCTAGTCCTGTTTTAAAACCACCCATTTTAAATAAAATTTAAAAATCATATGTTTGTTGTCTTGAATTAAAAATAAATTACAAACAATATTTTTCAAACACATACTTAAAGCAATGCTTTTATTTTTTGTTATATTAAATAATGGTAAGTTGCTATTTGATTATTTATAGCGGTGTCGTGGAACCGGCTCCCACACACAATAAAATATTTTTTGTCTTCAACCATGAAATTAATTGATCTAATTAATTATGCCCTTCACCACTACTGTGGTACAGGGTATAATAAGTTTGTGCATTTGTATATAACGCCAAGAAATAGTGGTCATAGACCCATCTTTTAGTATACCGATCGGGTAAGAATTAAAATCTGAGTCGATTTAGCGATGTCCGTCTGTCTGTCTGTCTGTCCGTCCGTCTGTCTGTATATGTAATTTTGTGCACAAAGTACAGCTCGCAATTTAAGTCCAATCGTCCTCAAATTTGGCGGTTCAGATTTAGATATAGCTACCATATATATCTTTCGTCCGATTTAGACTCATATGACCACAGAGCCCAAAGTTTACTACCGATCTTCATGAAATTTTGCACAGAGGGTAGAATTGGCATTCTACCAATGCTTGGTACACTGAAAAAAAAGCATACTCGGTTTCAAAGATTTTGTCTTTACTTTAAAAAATTTGGTATTGATTCCGAGCCAAAGAAGCGGAGAATACAAGTAAGGATACTTTTAAGACACAATTCTCTTTTAAATTTAGGTTTTATGTACTTGCTTCTAGGAAGCAAATTTTAATTTTTCGCTTTCTCAGCTTTTTTTCTTCATATGCTATCAAAGTCCTTTAAAAAGGAGTTAACGGCAACTTTATTTTCCAAATTAGGACTCGACTTCCAGTAGAAATTATGCTATGTTTGAAGTAAAAAACTTCTTTAAAATAAATTTTTGAAAAACATGTCCTATATTTGAACGATTTTTTGCTTTGTAGTCAAGATGCAAAAAGACAACAAATTTAAAGACAATTTCATTAAATTTAAAGAATTTTTCTGAATTATTAAAGTCAAGTTGACCTTAGCCTATAAATTTTTTCTTTCATGTTAAAATACCCATTTTTAAGTCAAATCACTTAATTATAAGGACAATACGACTTCATTGAAAAGTTTATCGACTTTTGGACAAGGAAAATAACTTTATTTTAGAAAAATGCGTCTTCTATGCCAAGCAAGATTTGTATTCGTATTTTAAAGACATGAAATCTTTGACCTCACGACAATATTTTTTTCAGTGTACACTTGATTGAAATCGATTCAAATTTAGATATAGCTCCCATATATATCTTTCGTCCGATTTGAACTTATATGGCCTCAAAATCCAGGGTTTTGCCGTGATTTGCTTCAAATTTCGCACAAGGAGTACGTTTAGTAGTATAGGTAATTGTGCCAAATTTGGTTGAAATCGATTCAGATTTAGATATGGCTCCCATATATATCTCCCGTCCGATTTGCACTCATGTGACCAGGGGGGCCAAAGTTATACTCCCATTTACGTGAAATTTCGCATAGATAGCAGAATTATTATTCTAACTATACATGTCAAATTTAGTCAAAATCGGTTCAGATTGTATATAGCTCCCATATATACGTACACCAGAGTTGGGGAAATATGGTCGACTGTTTCATATTGTAGACTCATTTTCAATGGGATTTTCCTCCAATTGACTGGATAGTTTCCACAGAGAATACAAATATGGCCAAAATTCTCACAGTTTACACAAAATTCTGTGATGATTTCCCCATATCTTAGCCATATCCTACACACTGCAATGCCAAAATTTCCACAGAACGGATGAGAAGGCTCCAAGTCGCCCTACACATATCTTGGCGAGATCTAACCAATATCCTTGTAAAATCGCCACTGCTGAGTAGCAAAAATTGTAAATATTACTCTAATTGTCCTATATCTCGAATACATATGTATCGCCTGAAAAATCATAAATCTCTTTTGTACAATTGCATTAAAATTTCTCTCGCTTCATATTTCCCATATTTTTTACTAACATTGTGTATCATCCCAGGGCGTTAGCCGATTTAAATTTTAATTCTAGAGTTTTTGTAGAAGTACAAAAAATTGTTTTCATTAAAAGTATTTGTATCTGGAAATGCAAACCTTTATATAGCTCCCAGCAAATTTTAAGTAGTTGAGATGGTAACACAAATGTTTGTCTACATAGTGGTGAAGGGTATAATATAGTCGGCTCCGCCCGACTTTAGACTTTACTTACTTGTTTTTAATTGAAATGTATTCAATGAAAAAAAAAAAAATGATAGTATCAATCATCAAAGCCAATTAAAAAATTAATTAATACAACTAATTTTTGCGATTGAGTTTTTTTGTTTTTGATTGATTTTGCTGCATATTGCCTTTAACACCGCAATAAAATTGAGGATGTATAGTTTTATCAATAGGGGTAATTTATCGCTTCGGAAATTTCGACAAAATTTTGAATGATGTCTGGGGGGGGCATAGCCCCCCCCAGAGAAAATTTCTAGCTCCGCCAATGCCTGGGAGATAAACCGCAGTTGCATATTTAAGAAAATTAAGGGGTACATGTCTATGGGTGCTTTGTGTCAATCCGACTATAGCTCATAGTCAATGTTGCCAGGGAAAATGTTCGTCTTACCCTACAAGGACAAAAAAGTTCCCTACTTTCCTATACATTCCCAAACAATTTTCCCTACTATATTTTTCGTTAAATTTAAAAAATTTTACAAAACAAAAATGGTTCTAAGTACTTTATTATTTTAAAACATGAATATGCAACGTATATAACTTAGAATATAAACTTGTATTACCACCACGGTTGCCACAGTTGGTAGAATTTTACCCAAATTAGTTATCTTTTTTGTTAAATCTCTATAAAAATAAAATTGTGGAAAAATTTTCTATAAACAAATTTTTGTAATTAATTTTTCTATAGAAATAAAATTTTGACAATAAATTCTATACAAATAAAATTTTGAGAAAAAATTCCACAGAAATAAAATTTTGAGAAAAAATTCCACAGAAATAAAGTTTTGAAAAAATTTTTTATAGAAATAATATTTTGAAAAAAAAAATCTATAGAAATACAATTTTGACAAAATGTTCTATAGAAATAAAATGTTGACAAAATTTTCTACAGGAATAAGGTTTACCACACATTGTTAAAGATCAAGCCTTGCCGGCTTCTAATTTCCTCCTCTAGAGCCACCAAAATGTTATTATTTACAAATTGTGTTGAGTGAAAATGTCCCTACATTGTGGCCCTACGTCCCTACAAGACGTTAAATATTAGAAAAACCCTACATATAAGGAATTTCCCCTACCTATAGCAACACTGGCTGTGTTGATATTGCGCCTACGGAGCTAGTATGCCACTAATATTGAGCCCATTATTAAAAAAGAGAAAATCGTTAAATTAGTGTGGGTAATAAATACAAATTTGTAAAAATCGAGCAATATTCTTATGTAAGAGCTACAAGTACGATCGGCTAGTACATCAAAATTTGAAATTTGTGTAACATTGGTTAATAAATAAGATTACTATGGCCAAATTTGGGAAAATCGAGCGATGCATATATATGGAAGCTATATCTAAATCTGAACCAATTTGCATAATATTTTGCGGGTTTGATTAATACCACAAAAGGTTACCTTGTGCAAGATTTGAGTAAGATTAGTTACGAAATGAGGCCTGTATGGTCAAACATAAGGTTATAAGGGCGAATTTTTCATAATCGGGCGATACATATATGGGAGCTATATCTAAATTTGAACCGATTTCGATGAAATTTTGCACATATAGTTAGTGCTATAGAGGACTGGATCTAGCCAACTTTTAGTAAGATTGGTTAATAAATAAGGGTTCTATGGCCAAATTTGGGAAAATCGGGCTATACATATATATGGGAGCTATATCTAAATCTGAACCGATTTCGATGATTTTTTGCACATATAGTTAGCGCTATAGAAGACTACATTTAGCCAAATTTGGGTAAGATCGGTTGATAAATAAAGGTTTTGTGGACAAATTTGGGAATATCGGGCGATACATATATATGAGAGCTATATCTAAATCTGAACCGATTTGGATAAAATTTTGCAGACGTGAAGGGCGATGGAAAGATTACCTTTTGCCAAATTTGGTGACGATCCGTTTGAAAAAACGCGCAACGTGTCCCCATTTGTCGAAATCGGGCGATACATATATATGGGAGCTATATCTAAATTTGATCCGATTTCTTCCAAATTCAATAGAGTTCGTCCTTGTGCCCAAAAAACTCTCTGTACCAAATTTCATCAAAATCGGTTAATAATTGCGACCGGAATCCTGTGAACAACAAATACATGGACAGACGGACGGACGGACACCAAGCGCTAGATCGACTCAGGAGGTGATTCTGAGTCGATCGGTATATATTTTATGGGGTCTAAAATCAATATTTCTGGTAGGCACATTTTTGGCCGATCAAACTTATTATACCCTGACCATTATGTGGTTTAGGGTATAAAAAAAGAAAATCGTTCAATTAGTGTGGGTAATAAATCCAAATTTTGTAAAAATCGAGCAATATTCTTATGTAAGAGCTATAAGTAAGTATAAATCAGAGTTCTATGGCCAAATTTGGGAAAATAAAGCGATGGAAGCTATATCTAAATCTGAACCAATTTGCATAATATTTTTCGGGTTTGATTAATACCACAGATGGTTACCTTGTGCAAAATTTGAGTACGATTAGGTAATAAATGAGTCCTCTATGGTCAAAAATAAGGTTATTATGGCCAAATGTGGCAAAATCGGGCGATACATATATATGGGAGCTATAGCTAAATCTGAACCGATTTCAATGATTTTTTTTGCACATACCGTTAGTACCATAGGGGACTGGATCTAGCCAAATTTGAGTAAGATCGGTTAATAAATAAGGTTTCTATGGCCAAATTTGGGAAAATCGGGCTATTCATATATATGGGAGCTATATCTAAATCTGAACTGATTTCGATGGTTTTTTGCACATATAGTAACTGCTATAGAATATTACACTTAGCCAACTTTGAGTAAGATCGGTTGATAAATAAGGGTTTTAGGTTAGGTTTTATGGCCAAATCTATGGGAGCTATACATATATATGGGAGCTATATCTAAATCTGAACCGATTTCGACGATTTTTTGCACATATAGTTAGTGCTATAGAAGATTATATTTAGCCAACTTTGGGAGCCACCGTGGTGCAATGGTTAGCATGCCCGCCTTGCATACACAAGGTCGTGGGTTCGATTCCTGCTACGACCGAACACCAAAAAGTTTTTCAGCGGTGGATTATCCCACCTCAGTAATCCTGGTGACATTTCTGAGGGTTTCGAAGCTTCTCTAAGTGGTTTCACTGGAATGTGGAACGCCGTTCGGACTCGGCTATAAAAAGGAGGTCCCTTGTCATTGAGCTTAACATGGAATCGGGCAGCACTCAGTGATAAGAGAGAAGTTCACCACTGTGGTATCACAATGGACTGAATAGTCTAAGTGAGCCTGATACATTAGGCTGCCACATAACCTAACCTAACCTAGCCAACTTTGAGTAAGATCGGTTGATAAATAAAGGTTTTGTGGCCAAATTTGGGAAAATCGGGCGATACATATATATGAGAACTATACCTAAATCTGAACCGATTTCGATGATTTTTTGCACATATAGTTAGTGCTATAGAAGATTACATTTAGCCAACTTTGAGTAAGATCGGTTGATAAATAAGGGTTTTATGTCCAAATTTAGAAAAATCGGGCGATACATGGACAGACAGACGGACGGACGGACACCAAGCGCTAGATCCACTCAGGAGGTGATTCTGAGTCGATCGGTATATATTTTATGGGGTCTAAAATCAATATTTCTGGTAGGCACATTTTTTGGCCGATCAAACTTATTATACCCTAACCACTATGTGGTATAAAAATGTTGAACGGTTTACAAAAAAATACATTTGATTTCAAGAAAGCAAAAAAAAAACGAATAATTTTGTGATTCACTATACATTGACTGCACTCAAGTGTTTTTGAGTAAGGTACCAAAAATTTTTTAACGTTGTAATTTCCCCACAGATGAGAAAATTGGATGATTTTAAAAATTTCAATAAAATATTCTGAAAAATCACCAAATGGTGATCCACCCTTTTATATACAAAATTTGAAAAACCAAAACATAAAAGTGATTCTAACTGTGATTTTTCAAAAATATACCAAACAAACTAAAAAAGAACAAAAAAAAAAAAAAACACTGAATAAAAAAAACACAACAACTAAAACAATGAAATCCGAATTTCAAAGCGCGTATTTTAAATCGAATTGTTTTTGAACGTAACCAAAAAAAAAAAAACAACGGACGAACGACGTCAATTAAAAAGGACGATAAGAGAGACACGCACACACACAGACACGAAATAAAAATGCCACAACGTTCACCTTTTGCCATACAGGAACTCCTGGGCCTTAGTACTAACAATAATCATACCAACACTACTAACACAGCAACTAATACAAGTAAAGCCATAACAACAGAGGCAATGATAACGGCCAACGAAACCGAAGCCGGGCCACAAGGGGACCAAGAAAAATGCGAAATTAAACAGGAAAAGCACATTAATGGAAATAACAATAAAAAAAATTCACCAGCAATGAATGCGGGTGATCCTAGTACAGATTCCAAAATCAAGAAGCAAGTGGAAGCTTGTGATTCTTTGCCAAATTCTAGGGAATTGAAAATATCCTCCAATCTAGAGAAAAGCGTTACTCCCCCAGAGATAAGTGAAAATGAAGAAGGCTCTCGAATAAAATCTCAAACTATGCCTACTGATCTATCGTCACAAAACAATGCTAATTCACCACATTCCTCTGCCTGTTCCTCCTCCTCCTCCTCTTCGAATAATGAAAGTCACGAAAACAAGGCACATAGGCAGCAAAAAATGCAACAGCATCAGCAACAAATGTCCATGGCTGCAGCATCACGAATGGCATATTTTAATGCTCATGCAGCAGTGGCAGCTGCCTTTATGCCTCATCACCACCATTTAGGAAATGCCACAACAGGGCAACATGTTCCATCAACATCACATCATGCAATGAGACCACAAAATCCTCATTTACCTGTACATGCTTATAGTTCGATACCATCAGCTGCAGCTGCAGCAGCAGCGGCTCATATGCAACAACATTCTCATCACCAGCATCAGCACCACCTCCAACAACAACAACAGCAACATCAACAACACCAGCATCATCTTCATCATTTGCAACATTCTCATATGCCAGCAACACATGCGGCTGCCGCCGCAGCAGCAGCGGCGGCTCATCATTCAATGCTGCAGGGTCAGGGTAAGTAGCAACTAATCAAGCCCTTTCTGTTTTATTGTGTGCGTGTGTGTTAGTGTATATGTGTGTGTGTTTTTTTTATCCTAAAATATTTATTAGCTTTACCAGCATCATTAGTTGTTGTCTTATACATTGAGGCTTTTGCTTTAATTGCAATGGTTTTTGTGATCAAATGTACATGCTGTAGTACATCCATGGGCAAAAATGTACATATGACATTTAAATATGCACATAAATAAGGTAACAGTTATATTTTTAAAGTCTCAAAAATATAAAAATGAAAGTCCAATCCCCCCAAAAAATCATTAAAATTAAGCCAATGAAATTTTATTATGTATCATTTTATATGTACTTCGAATAACAAGAGTCCTGACTGTTCCTTATAAATGATCAAAGAATTTGAAAATAAATTTTTAAACATTTTTCTCAAGTACTAAAAGTTACAAAGAATCTTTCATTTGGACGTTTGCAGGAAAAATTTTCACGAAAATAAAGTCTTAATTGAGTTTTAAACAAGTGTATACGGCCATAAGTTCGGACAGGCCTATAGAAAAACAAGTATATACAGCAGTAAGTTCGGCCGGGCCGAATCTTAAATACCCAACACCATGAACCAAATATTAGGGTTTTCTTTGAAATTTCAGGAGGGCTTGAGTACTTGAGGACACTTCCCGAAGATAAATTTAAAGATTTCACCTATGAGGACTATATCAGATTCTGGATTTATAAGAACCATTTTTGTTTGAGTTTTTGATGAATCATTAACGTATCTTGTAAGTGTGCAAGAAAATTATAAAATAACGTCTTGATTTGAAATCTTAAATCTGTAGAAGTAAAATCTGGAAATTTTACATTGAGTTTCAAGCAATTTTCATGATCAGTGCGCCTTCTACACCCTCAAGAAGTGAAGTCGGTCTATGTATATGGAGGCATTACTAAATGGACCGATAAAAACCTAATCCGATACACGCTTTTGTGAATCTAAAATACCAGAATATTTACAATTTCAGGCAAATCAGATAAAAACTACGGTTTCTAGAAACCCAAGGAGATAAATCGGGAGATCGTTTTTATGGGGGGCTATACTAAAATATGGACCGATACTCACCGTTTTCGGCACACCTCTTTATGACTCGAAAATACCTCTAGATTTCCAATTTCAGGCAAATAGGATAAAAACTTCGGGTTCTAGAAGCCCAAGAAGTAAAATCGGGAAATCGGTCTATAAGGGGGCTATACCAAAATATGGATCGATACTCACCATTTTCGGCACACCTCTTTATGGTCCTAAAATACCTCTAGAAAAGTTGGATAAAAACTACGGTTTCTATAAGCCCAAGACCCCAAATCGGGAGGTCGTTTTATATGGGGACCATACCAAAACATGGTCCGTACTTGTGGTCCTACAATACCTCTAGATTTCCAATTTCAGGTAAATTGAATAAAAACTGCGGTTTCTATAAGCCCAAGAAGTAAAATCGGGAGATCGGTCTATATGGGGGCTATACCGAACATGGACCGATACTCACCATTTTTGGCACACCTCTTTATGGTCCTAAAATACCTCTAGATTTCAAATTTCAGGCAAATTGGATAAAAACTACGATTTCTATAAGCCCAAGACCCCAAATCGGGAGGTCGTTTTATATGTGGACTATATCAAAACCTGGACCGATATAGCCCATTTTAGAACTTGCCTGCCTGCAGACAAAAGACGTTTGTGCAAAATTTCAGCACGATTGCTTCATTATTGAAGACTGTGATTAGAACAGACAGACAGACAGCCAGACAGACAGCCAGACAGACAGACAGACAGACAGACAGACAGACAGACGGACAGACGGACATCGTTATATCGTCTTAGAATTTCTCCTTGATCAAGAATATATATACTTTATACAGTCGGAAATCGATATTTCGATGTGTTACAAACGGAATGACAAACTTATTATACCCCCGTCACCATTCTATGGTGGTGGGTATAAAAAATTTGACAAAATTTTCTATAGAAATAACATATTGACAAAATTTTCTATAAAAATAAAATTTTGACAAAATTTTCTGTAGAAAGAAACTTTTGACAAAATTTTCTATAGCAATAAAATTTTGAGAAAATTTTCTTTGGAAATAAAATTTTGACAAGATTTTATATAGAAATAAAATTTGGCAAAATTTTCTATAGAAATAAAATCTTGATAAAATTTTGTATAGTAATAAAATTTTGACAAAATTTTCTATAGAAATAAAATTTTGACAAAATTTTCTATAGAAATAAAATTTTGACAAGATTTTCTATAGAAATAAAATTTGGACAAAATTTTCTATAGAAATAAAATTTTGACAAAATTTTCTATAATAATAAAATTTTGAAAAAAAATTTGTATACAAATAAAATTTTGGTACATTATTTTTGGGGATCAGCTATATATAATTATAGACCAATATGGACTAATTTTGGCATGGTTGTTAACGGCCATATACTAGCGCAATGTACCACATTTCACTACGTATCAAATTTCAACCGGGTCGGATGAATTTTGCTCCCCCCATAGCTCCGGAGGTCAAATCTGGGGATCGGTTTAAATGGGGGTTATATATAATTAAGAACGGTATGGACCCTTTTTTGTTACACTCATAGAAAAAAGTCAGCTAAAAACAGCAGTCGATGTCTGCTGTTATATTTTTGTACTTCAGGACTTAAAGAACAACAAATTATAAAATTTTTAGGTTATAAAATTTTCCTCAAAGCATATTTAAGAACCAAAAGTAGTTTTTGGTATATTTTTGCACTGTAATATACTTACAAGCTCCTATATACGATCACCAAACATTTTGTTTGCTGTTATGCCTCAATTCGATAAATATTCAGATTTTTGGTCAAATACTATAGATATTCATAAAATATTGTTTTAATTATGTTAAAACAATATACGTCAGTTGCCATTTTTAATTTTTTAAGCCAAAATAAAACATGTTTTGCTGTAATCGAGCTTAAAAAATAGCAGGAAATGTTTTCTATTTCAGCAAACAGTTACTGCTGTCCCTTTTTCAGCAGACTTTCTGCTGTTTTAGCAGACTTTTCAGCTGTCCCTACTAACAAATTTCTTTGGGTTTAGAGACCATATACTAACATCATGTACTAAATTTCGTCCGGATCGGCTAAAATTTGCTTGGCTCCGCAAGCCAAATCTGGGAATCGGTTTATATAAGGGCTATATATAATTATGGACCGATATGGACCATTTCTGCCATGGCTGTTATGATGAAATTTATTTCTCTTAGAGGCTCCGCAAGCCAAATCTGGGGATCGGTTTATATGAGGGCTATATATAATTATGGACCGATGTGAACCAAAGTTTGCATGGTTGTTAGATACCATATACTGACACCACGTACCAAATTTCAACTGGATCGGATGAAATTTGCTTTTCTTAGAGGCTCCGCCGCCGTGGTGCAACGGGTAGCATGCCCGCTTTGCATACACAAGGTGGTGGGTTCGATTCCTGCTTCGACCGAACACCAAAAAGTTCACCAATGTGGTATCACAATGGACTGAATAGTCTAAGCGAGCCTGATACATAGGGCTGCCACATAACTTAAGCCAAATCTGGGGGTCCGTTTATATGGGGGCTATACGTGAAAGTGAACCGATATGGCCCATTTGCAATACCATCCGACCTACATGAATAACAACTACTTGTGCCAAGTTTGAAGTCGATAGCTTTTTTCGTTCGGAAGTTAGCGGACGGACGGGTGGACATGTAGATCAACTCAGAATTTCACCGCGACGCAGAATATATTATATACTTTATGGGGTCTTAGAGAAATATTTCGATGTGTTACAAACGGATTGACAAAGTTAATATACCCCCCATCCTATGGCGGATGGTATAAAAATATTGAATTAAAAATTTAATTGAATCAACAATTTTTTTTTTTATTGAAATTAAAATACATCACAAAACTTAATATTATCAATTAATTTTTTTATTGGATCAATAAATTTTTTAATTGACTTACAATTATTTTTTTATTTTAGACTATCGTTTTCGTGATTGAAGACATTTCAATTAACAAATTAATTGGATCAATTAATTTCGTGATTGAATCAGAAAAAAAATTCTTTGTCTTAACACTCAGAAAACCATAAATAATATAATTTCCAAAAGACAGAAAATTTAATAAGTATTTTTTATTGATATTTGTGACAAAATTTTCTGTAGATGAAAAAATTTAGATATACAAAAAATTTTGACAAAATTTCCTATAGACAAAAATTTTTGACAAAATTTTCTGTAGACAAGCAAGCAGTGTCCAAATTAACTAACGTTTCTATATGTTATTACTAGTAGAGAAAATTTTGTCAAAATTAGTTTTCTATAGAAAAACTAAAGATTTTTTATGTAGAAAATTTTGTTAAAATCTGTTGTCTATAGGAAATTTTGCCTAAATTTTTTGTCTATAGAAAATGTTGTCAAAAATTTTTTTCTATATAAAAATTCGATACAAATTTTTGTCTTTAAAAAATTGTGGAATTTTTTTGTCTATAGAAAAATTTGCGAAAAATTTTTGTCTTAAGAAATTTTCAACATAACTGTTTGTCTATAGAAAATTTTGTAAAATGTTTTGTCTATTAAAAATTTTGTCAAAAAGTTTTGCTTATAGAAAGTATTACCAAAATTTTGTGTATGGTGTTTGGAACACTTTCAAAATTTTTGTTGTATAGAAATTTTTGTAGGAATTTTATGTTTATGGTTTTTTCAAAAATATTTGTCTATAGAATTTTGTTTTCAAAATTTTTTGTCTGCAGAGAATTTTAGCAAAATTTTTTGTTTATAGAAAATTGTTATTATTGTTTTGATTTCATCTTAAATCCATACGCTGACAAAACTGCAAAAGTAGCTTAACCAACATAGGAAAACTATGTTTGCCAAAATTTATTTAGGTAAAACCCTTTGGAGTGCAAGATGGTCGTTGCAAGATGAATAAGTTGAATAATACCCGCACAACAAGAATACAAAGTTCTTATAATTATAGTATGGGAGCGAATATCCTATAATTATTCAAATGTTATAGCTAATACAATTATATAAAATAAATTAAAATATAAAGTTAAAACAAAAAAATTACGACAGAAAAAGGACATGTTTAAATTTAAAGTTTGAAAAAAAATAATAATAATAATAATAATAATAATAATCATAACAATATATCAAGGTAAGAATATCCTATAATTCGTAACAATATAAAAAAGATAATACAATTAATAATAAAAATAAAATAAAAGTAAAAAAAAAAATTAAAAATTAAAAAAAAAATTAATAATAAAAAACATTAAAAAGAAAAAAAAAAAAACAAGTATATACGGTCGTAAGTTCGGCCAGGCCGAAGCTTATGTATCCTCCATCATGGATTGCGTAGAAACTTCTTCTAAACACAGCCATCCACAATCGAATTACTTAAGTTGCGGTAACGCTTGCCGATGGCAAGGTATCTTAAAACCTCCTGACACCATCTTCTAAATTGTATGTAAGTCCATATGTGGTATATATTAAATCAAACAAGTATATACGGCCGTAAGTTCGGCCAGGCCGAATCTTATGTACCCTCCACCATGGATTGCGTAGGAACTTCTACTAAAGGCTGTCATCCACAATCGAATTACTTGGGTTGCGATAACACTTGCCGATGGCAAGGTATCGTAAAACTTTTTAACACTGTCTTCTAAATTGTAAGTTAGCCCATACGGGGTATATATTAAACAAAAAAAGGCCGATTAAATACGTATATAATATAGTTTGACAAAATTTTCTATAGAAATGAAAACTTGACAAAATTTTCAATAGAAATAAAATTTTGACAAAATTTTCTATAGAAATAAAAACTTGACAAAATTTTCTATAGAAATAAAATGTTGACAAAATTTTCTATGCAAGTAAAATGTTGACAAAATTTTCTATAGAAATAAAATGTTGACAAAATTTTCTACAGAAATAAATTTTTTACAAAATTTTCTATAAAAATAAAATTTTGACAAAACTTTCTATGGAAATAAAATTTTGACAAACATTTCTATAGAAGTAAACGTTTGACAAAACTTTCTATAGAAATGAAATTTTGACACAACTTTCTATAGTAATAAAATTTGACAAAATTTTCTATGGAAATAAAGTTTTGGTAAATTATTTTTGGCGATATGGACCAATTTTTGTGTAATAAGTCATCGGCTATATATAACTAAAGACCGATATTGACCAATTTTTACATGGCTGTTAGAGGCCATATATTGACAAAATGTACCAAATTTCAACCGCATCGGATGACTTTTGCTATATATAATTATGGACCGATATGGACCAATTTTTGCATGGCTGTTAGATACCATATACTAACACCATGTACCAAATTTCAACTGGATCGGATGAATTTCGCTCCTCCAAGAGGCTCCTGAGGTCAAATCTGGGGATCGGTTTATATGGGAGCTATATATAATTATGAACCGATATGGACCAATTTTTGCATGGTTGTTAGAGACTATATACTAACACCACGTACTAAATTTCAATTGGATCGGATGAATTTTGCTCCTCCCAGAGGCTCCGGAGTTCAAATCTGGGGATCGGTTTATATGGGAGCTATATATAATTATGAACCGATATGGACCAATTTTTGCATGGTTGTTAGAGGCCGTATACTAACATCAGGTACCAAATTTCAACAGGATTGGATGAATTTTGCCCCTCCAAGAGGCTCCGGAGGTCAAATCTGGGGATCGGTTTATATGGGGGCTATATATAATAATGGACCGATATGGACCAATTTTTGCATGGTTGTTAGAGACCGTATACTAACAGCAGGTACCACATTTCAACCGGATCGGATGAATTTGTCCCCTCCAAGAGGCTCCGGAGGTCAAATCTGGGGATCGGTTTATATGGGGGCTATATATAATTATGGACCGACATGAACCAATTTTTGCATGGGTGTTAGAGACCGTATACTAAGACCACGTACTAAATTTCAACCGGATCGGATGAATTTTGCTCCTCCAAGAGGCTCCGGAGGTCAAATCTGGGGATCGGTTTATATGGGATCTATATATAATTATGGTCCGATATGGACCAATTTTTGCACGGTTGTTAGAGGCCGTATACTAACATCAGGTACCAAATTTCAACCGGATCGGATGAATTTTGCTGCTCCGGGAGGCTCCCCAAGCCAAATTTGGGGATCGGTTTATATGGGGGCTATACGTAAACGTGGTCCGATATGGCCGATTTTCAATACCATCCGACCTACATCAATAACAACTACTTGTGCCAAGTTTCAAGTCGATAGCTTGTTTCGTTCGGAAGTTAGCGTGATTTCCACAGACGGACGGACAGCCGGACAGACAGACGGACGGACGGACGGACGGACATGCTTAGATCGACTCAGAATTTCACCACGACCCAGAATATATATACTTTATGGGGTCTTAGAGCAATATTTCGATGTGTTACAAACGGAATGACAAAGTTAATATACCCCCATCCTATGGTGGAGGGTATAAAAAGATCGATTCAATACGTATATAATTCAGTTTGACAAAGTAGACATAAAATTTTGACAAAATTTTCTACCGAAATAAAATTTTAACAAAATTTTCTATAGAAATAAAATTTTCACAAAATTTTCTATAGAAATAAAAATTTTGACAAAATTTTCTGTAGAAAGAAAATTTTGACAAAAATTTCTACAGAAATAAAATTTTAACAAAATTTTCTATAGAAATAAACTTTTGACAAAATTTTCTATAGAAATAAAATCTTGGT
This sequence comes from Haematobia irritans, assembly GCF_050003625.1. Lineage (NCBI taxonomy): Eukaryota > Metazoa > Arthropoda > Insecta > Diptera > Muscidae > Haematobia > Haematobia irritans. Next base: position 33,881,423 of record NC_134399.1, on the reverse strand, counting down.
AGATTATTTTTGGCTCGAGTGGCAACCATGATTATGAACCGAATAAAATTAAAACAAAATTTTCTATAGAAATAAAATTTTGACAAAATTTTCTATAGAAATAAAATGAAATATGAAATATGCTTCTCTTAGAGGCTCCACAAGCCAAATCTGGGGATCGGTTTATATGGGGGCTATATATAATTATGGGCCGATATGGACCAATTTTTGCATGGTTGTTAGAGACCATATACCAACATCATGTACCAAATTTCAGCGAGATCGGATGAAATTTTCTTCCCTTTGAGGCTGCGCAAGCTAAATCTGGGGATCGGTTAGGTTAGGTTAGGTTAGGTTAGGTGGCAGCCCGATATATCAGGCTCACTTAGACTATTCAGTCCATTGTGATACCACATTGGTGAACTTCTCTCTTATCACTGAGTGCTGCCCGATTCCATGTTAAGCTCAATGACAAGGGACCTCCTTTTTATAGCCGAATCCGAACGGCGTTCCACATTGCAGTGAAACCACTTAGAGAAGCTTTGAAACCCTCAGAAATGTCACCAGCATTACTGAGGTAAGATAATCCACCGCTGAAAAACTTTTTTTGGTGTTTGGTCGAAGCAGGAATCGAACCCACGACCTTGTGTATGCAAGGCGGGCATGCTAACCATTGCACCACGGTGGGATCGGTTTATATGGGGGCTATATATAATTATGGACCGATGTGGACCAATTTTTGCATGGTTGTTAGAGACCATATACCAACACCATGTACCAAATTTCAGCCGGATCGGATGAAATTTGCTTCCCTAGAGGAACCCCAAGCCAAATTTGGGGGTCCGTTTATATGGGGGCTATACGTAAAAGTGGACCGATATGGCCCATTTGCAATACCATCCGACCTACATCAATAACAACTACTTGTGCCAAGTTACAAGTCGATAGCTTGTTTCGTTCGGAAGACATGCTCAGATCGACTCAGAATTTCACCACGACCCAGAATACTTTATGGGGTCTTAGAACAATATTTCGATGTGTTACAAACGGAATGACAAAGTTAATATACCCCCATCCTATGCTGGAGGGTATAAAAAATATATAAATATATATGATCGTTTCGGAACTCGCACATTCCTCATAAGCATCCTCTACTTGCAGCGAAACTCAGTCAACCAATTATCAACAATTTTGCTAAAATTCTTTTCAATAGAATTTTTTCCAACACTTTTTGTCTTTATAGGAAATTTTGTAAAAACTTTTGTCAAATTTGTTCTTCTAAAGAACATTTTGTCAAAATGTGTTTTTTTTGTGTAGAAATCATTGTCAGTATTTTGTTGTCGATAGAAAATGTTGTCAAAATTTTTATCTAAAAAATTTTGTCAAAATAATTTTCTATATAGAAAATGTTTAAAAATATTTTATTTATAGAAAATCTCAAGAAAAAATTTGCCAAAATTTTTTGTGTACAGAAAATTGTTTTAAATTTTTTTGTCTATAGCAATTATTTCACAATGTGTGTCTATAGGAAATTTTATAGATTTGTTGGTCTATTGCACATTTTTTTATACCCTACACCATAGGATGGGGGGTATATTAACTTTGTCATTCCGTTTGTAACACATCGAAATATTGATCTAGGACCCCATAAAGTATATTTATTCGGGGACGTGGTGAAATTCTGAGTCGATCTGAGCATGTCCGTCCGTCCATCCGTCCGTCCGTCTGTTGAAATCACGCTAACTTCCGAACGAAACAAGCTATCGACTTGAAACTTGGCACAAGTAGTTGTTATTGATGTAGGTCGGATGGTATTGCAAATGGGCCATATCTATCCACTTTTACGTATAGCCCCCATATAAACGGACCCCCAAATTTGGCTTGCGAGGCCTCTAAGAGAAGAAAATTTCATCCGGCTGAAATTTGATACAGGGTGTTAGTATATGGTCTCTAACAACCATGCAAAAATTGGTCTATATCGGTCCATAAATATATATAAACCCCATATAAACCGATCCCTAGATTTGGCGTGCGGAGCCTCTAAGAGAAGAAAATTTCATCCGATCCGGCTGAAATTTTGTACATGATGTTAGTATATGGTCTCTAATGACCACGCAAAAATTGGTCCATATCGGTCCATAATTATATATAGCCCCCATATAAACCGATACCCCGATTTGGCTTGCAGAGCCTCTAAGAGAAACAAATTTCATCCGATCCTGCTGAAATTTTGTACATGATGTTAGTATATGGTCTCTAATTGGTCCATATCGGTACATAAATATATATAGCCCCAAATAAACTGATCACCAGATTTGATATCCGGAGCCTCTTGGAAGACCAAAATTCATCTGATTCAGTTGCAATTTGGTATGTGATGTTAATATATGGCCTCAAACACCCATGCAAAAATTGGCCGATATCGGTCCATAAGTATATATAGGCCCCATATAAACCGATCCCCAGATTTGACTTCCGGAGCATCTTGGAAGAGCAAAATTCTTCCCATTCGGTTGAAATTTGGTACGTGATGTTAGTATATGGTATCCAACAACCATGCAGGAATTGGTTCCTATCAGTCCATAATAATATATAGCTCCCATATAAACCGATCGCCAGATTCGACCTTCGGTGCCTTTTGGAAAAGCAAAATTCATATGATATTTAACAACCATGCCAAAAGTGGTCCAAATCAGTCCATAATCATTTATATCCCCCTTATAAACCGATCCCGAGATATGGTTGTGGAGCCTCTTGGAGGAGCAAATTTTATCCGAGTGAGTTGAAATTTGTGGATGACAGTCTTTCGTAGAAGTTTCTACGCAATCCATGGTGGAGGGTACATAAGATTCGGCCTGGCCGAACTTACGGCTGTATATACTTCAACTTTTGTTCGCAGAGTCTAGAATGTCTTAAGTCAGTTGTATACATTTTTATTTATCCATCATCTTTTAACATAAAGATCATTGCATTTAATATTAAAAGCTGCTATATAACGAGAACATAAATGTTATCCTTGCTATGCACAGCCCTATGCAGTACTGCTGCTACTTCTGCTGATGTTTGGGTAACCAGAAGAGTGTCAAGATCCACAGAGTATAGGGCAAGAAGTGCATCACTTGGAGTTTTTTTTTTGCTATCGTTATAGCAGTTTAGTGGCCTTTGTTGTATGGTGATGACGATGATGGTATTCCTTCCATCCACAAGTGGTGACATATCAAAGTGAAATTGAATTTGACAGACAAGCGCGCTAATTTCCTCCAAACTTCCTCCCTTCCATGCCATCACCCCGTTTTGACAAAAAAAAAAAAAACGCAAACGGGTGTTCCAAAGCAATATTCTCGTTTTCGAGACTAAGGCTTTGAGTATAGAAAAATTCATATGCATAAATTCTTGTCGCCTGGCCTGTCATGTTCGAAGAAGAACACCAAATAAAAACTGTCAATTGTATTCCCTCTTTTAAATTCTGCAATGGACTACTGCAATATTTTATTGGTGTATACCCTTCGGCTGCCATGACTTTTGATGTGGTGAGATGAAAGGGTTGTATACTGTTGATATATTTCCTATGTTATAAATGTCAATGCATTGTGAGGAGAGCACGCTACTGTAGGTTGAAGTTGAAGTGGTTCTTTTGGAAGTCCTGTAGATATTAACCATCCCATGATCTTTCGAATGCAAGGTGAAGTTAATTTAATTTAATTTTACAAAAGAAACTGAAAATTTTTAGAAATGCTGACCTTAAACTGAAATTTTTTGTCAACTTTTGTTTAGTGTTTTTTTAACTTGACTAAAAATATGAAATAAATCAAAAAATTTTTTTATGATGGGTTCAATTTTTTGTGCCTTGTGAGTGTGAGTTTCTTACAGCAGAATATATTTTGGACCAAAGAACAGATATCCTTTACATTGCGTTAGAAGTTGTGATTGGGAAGTTCACTTGACTTTTTTCTCACCAATTTCACTTTTCATTTTTCTCAATATTTTTTAGAACACTTTCATATTTTATTAATATTAAATTATTAAGTTTTACAGCAAGTTTACAACAGTTTTACAACAGTATTAAGTTTTACATTCTAACTACTTGTCGAGATGTTCTTTATTAGTATGATTAAAAAAATGAAGTGCACAGGTTAAAATTTTACCAACGGTAATTTTTTTGTCAAATATTTTTTCAAAAGATTTTGTTTTATGTTATACATCGCCTTTGTTTTGTTATTTTCAACGTACATTTTTGTAGTAATACATCATTCCTTTAAACTCAATAAAAATTGAAAATTCTTGTAATTTGCAAAACGTTCTCAAAACAACTTCCATGGAAGTGAAAAAGTCAATAGGCACATGTTAAAATCCCCACGGCGGTGAAATTTTTAATTTCAATTGTCACTATTTTTTTACGTTTTTGTTGATTTTCTTTTTCTTTTCTAGCACATTAATTGTCCAAAATTAACATTTTCAATTTAAACTGTCAAATAGTGTATTTTCTAAGACTGGTCCAAAAGAACATCATTGAAAGTGGAAAAGTGGAGGATCCCGGGATGCTCTTAAAAAGAAATGTTTGTGTAACAACTTCTAACTTCTATATCGGAGCTATATGAACATCTGAACCGATTTCTGTCACTACAGATATGTTTTCACAGACAGACGGACACGGTTGCCAATCGAGCCAAACAAAAATATTCTTCCAAAATTTTAAGAAAATTTTTACAACAAATCTACCAAATATAAAAAAATAGTTTGAAGATGTTGATCAATTTTTTGTGGCTAGTATGATCATTCCATTCAGTCGAAGAAAAAAATTGTCTGGGTGTTGAAATATCCCTTTGACCGTCAAAGGTGTCAATTCTTAAATATTTCAACGATTTTAGCTTGTACCAAACAAGAGAAAGTTACTACTTCTGCAAAAAGGGAAAACTTGTTTATGGAATACCCCAATAAATAAAATTTTTAAATATACTGAATTTATAGAAACTTTCTCCCAATTTTATTTCTATACCAACATTTTTAAAATTTTATTTCTATTGAAAATTTCTCAAAATTTTATTTCTACATCGAATTTTGTCAAAATGTTATATCTATAGAAAATTTTGTCAAAATTTTATTTCTATAGAAAATTTCTCAAAATTTTATATCTATAGAAAATGTTGTTAAAAATTTGTTTCTATAGAAAATTTTGCCACAATGGTATTGCTATAGAATTTTATATAGAAAATTTTGTCACTTTAACCTAACCTAACCTAACCTTGGTCAAAATTTTAGATCTATAAAAAATTATGTCAAAATTTTACTTCTATAGAAAATTTGGTCAAAATTTTATTTCAATAGAAAATATTGTCAAAATTGCATTTCTATAGAAATTTTTACCAAAATTTTATTTATATGGAAAATTTTGTCAAAATTCTATTTCTATAGATAAGTTTCTCAAAATTTTATTTCTATAGAAAATTTTGTCATAATTTTATTTCTATAGAAAATTTGGTCAAAATTTTAAATCTATAAAAAATTATGTCAAAATTTTACTTCTATAGAAAATTTGGTCAAAATTTTACTTCTATGAAAAATTTTATCAAAATTTTACTCCTGTAGAAAATTTTGTCAAAATTTTACTTCTATAGAAAATTTTGTCACTTTAACCTAACCTAACCTAACCTTGGTCAAAATTTTAGATCTATAAAAAATTATGTCAAAATTTTACTTCTATAGAAAATGTGGTCAAAATTTTATTTCAATAGAAAATTTTGTCAAAATTGCATTTCTATAGAAATTTTTACCAAAATTTTATTTATATGGAAAATTTTGTCAAAATTCTATTTCTATAGATAAGTTTCTCAAAATTTTATTTCTATAGAAAATTTTGTCATGATTTTATTTCTATAGAAAATTTGGTCAAAATTTTAAATCTATAAAAAATTATGTCAAAATTTTACTTCTATAGAAAATTTGGTCAAAATTTTATTTCTATGAAAAATTTTATCAAAATTTTACTCCTGTAGAAAATTTTGTCAAAATTTTACTTCTATAGAAAATTTTGTCACTTTAACCTAACCTAACCTAACCTTGGTCAAAATTTTAGATCTATAAAAAATTATGTCAAAATTTTACTTCTATAGAAAATGTGGTCAAAATTTTATTTCAATAGAAAATTTTGTCAAAATTGCATTTCTATAGAAATTTTTACCAAAATTTTATTTATATGGAAAATTTTGTCAAAATTCTATTTCTATAGATAAGTTTCTCAAAATTTTATTTCTAAAGAAAATTTTGTCATAATTTTATTTCAAACTTGTTTTTATTGTATTCGACCTGTATTTGATTTTTCCAATTAATGAATTGTTGATTGGAATAATTTAATTTCTACACAAAATTTTGTCAGCATTTGATTTCTATAGAAAATTTTGTCAAAATTTTATTTCTATAGAAAATTTTTTCAAAATTTTATTTCTATACAAAATTTTGTCAAAATTTTATATCTATAGAAAATTTTGCCAAAATTTTATTTCTATAGAAAATTTTGTCACAATTTTACTTGTATAGAAAATTTTGTCAAAATTTTATTTGTATAGAAAATTTTTTCAAAATTTTATGTCTGTAGAAAATGTTGTCAAAAATTTATTCTGATAATTGATTGATAGTTTTGCTGCACGTAGAGGATGCTGATGAATGGAAAGGAATGTGGTAATTCCGAAACGTGCGAACATCCAACCATCTTGCAGTCTATAGGGCTTTGTCCAAATAAATTTGACAAACATTCTTTTCCTCTGTTGGTTAAGCTACACTTGTAGTTTAGTCAATGCATGGTTTTAAGCTGAAATCAAAAAACAAGAACAAAAATTTATTTCTATAAAAAATTTGTCAAAAATTTGATTTCTAAAAAGTTTTGTCAAAATTGAATTTCTATAGAAAACTTCTCAAAATCTTAAAATTTTGTCAAAATTGTAGATCTATAAAAAATTTTGTCAAAATTTTACTCTTATAGAAAATTTTTTCAAAATTTTATTTCTACAGAAAATTTTGTCAAAATTTTATTTCTATAGAAAACTTCTCAATATTTTATGTCAATAGAAAATGTGGTCAAAGTTTTATTTCTATAGAAAATTTTGTCAAAATTTTATTTCTATAGAAAATTTTGTCAAAATTTTATTTCTATAGAATATTTTGTCAAAATTTTATTTCTATAGAAAATTTTGTTAAAATTTTATTTCTATAGAAAACTTCTCAAAATCTTATGTCAATAGAAAATTTTGTCAAAATTTCAGATCTATACAAAATTTTTTCGAAATTTTATTTCTATCAAAAATTTTGTTAACATTTTATTTTATAGAAAATTTTTTAAAAATTTTATTTCTATAAATTTTGTTTTTTAATTTATATCTATTTTATTTCGGTGGAAATTTTTGTCAAAATTTTAGTTCTATAGAAAATTTTGTTCAAAACTTATTTCTATAAAAAATTTTGTCAAAATTTTATTTTTAAAAGAAAAATTTTTCAGCATTTGATTTCTATAGAAAATTTTGCCAAGAATTTTATTTCTATAGAAAATTTTTTCAAAATTTTATTTCTACAGAAAATTTTGTCAAAATTTTATTTCTATAGAAAACTTCTCAATATTTTATGTCAATAGAAAATGTGGTCAAAGTTTTATTTCTATAGAAAATTTTGTGAAAATTTTATTTCTATAGAAAATTTTGTCAAAATTTTATTTCTATAGAAAATTTTGTTAAAATTTTATTTCTATAGAAAATTTTGTCAAAATTTTATTTCAATAGCAAATTTTGTCAAAATTTTATGTCTATAGAAAATTTTGTCAAAATTTTATTTTTATAGAAAATTTTGCCCAAAATTTTATTTCTATAGAAAATTGTGTAAAAATTTTTTGTCCATAGAAAATTGTGTCAAAATTTTATTTCGAAAGAAAACTACTCAAAATGTTATGTCAATAGAAACTTTCGTCAAAATTTTATTTCTATAGAAAATTGTCAAAATTTATTTCTATAGAAAATTTTGTCAACATGTTATTTCTATAGAAAATTTTGTTAAAATATTATTTTATAGAACATTTTTTCAAAATTTTATTTCTATAATTTTTTTTCAAAATTTGTTTCTATTTTATTTCTGTGGAAATTTTTGTCAAAATTTTATTTCTATAGAAAATTTAGTCCAAATTTTATTTCTATAAAAAATTTTGTCAGCATTTAATTTTTATAGAAAATTTTGTCAAAAATTTATTTCTATAGAAAACTTCTCAAAATCTTATGTCAATAAAAAATTTTGTCAAAATTTCAGATCTATACAAAATTTTGTCAAAATGTTATTTCTATAAAAAATTTTGTCAACATTTTATTTTATAGAAAATTTTTTAAAAATTTTATTTCTATAGATTTTTTTTCAACATTTATTTCTATTTGATTTCGGTGGAAATTTTTGTCAACATTTTATTTCTATAGAAAATTTTGTCAAAAATTTATGTCTTCAAATAATTTGGTCAAAATTTTATTTCAATAGAAAATTTTGTCAAAATTTTATTTCTTTAGAAAATTTTCGCAAAATTTTATTTCTATAGAAAATTTTGGCAAAATTTTATTTCTATAGAAAATTTGTGAAGTCGTTCTTGGTTGAAAAATCGACCAAAACATAAAGAATTCTACCAATATACTAAACAGTAAAAAATCTATAATATTTGGTAGAATTCTGCCAACTGTGGCAACCATATTCTGGACACCTCAATTTTTATAAGATTTTAATGATATTAGAAATCTTGCGGTATTTTAAGCCCAAAGTAAAAAGTAACATTTAGAAATTTTACATCTCTTACTCACTCGAATAATGTGGGTAAAACTCTACAGAATTTAGATTTTAAATCAAAACGTTATTTCAGCATTTTTTGCACGTTTATAATGCCTCTACAATTCAAAAAAAAAAATGGTTGATGTTAATCCATAATCTGATTTATAACAACTTTTAATTTAACTGTGGATAGCGTATTATTCGATCCGATCTTCTCGAGGTAGCATGTTTGCTTGAAAATCCAATATATTTTCAAGTGACCCGCTATAACCATGGTTAGATTAGGTTAGGAATAGTGACAGCCCGATGTATCAGGCTCACTTAGACTATTCAGTCCATTGTGATACCACACTGGTGAACTTCTCACTTATCACTGTGTGCAACTTTTTATATCCGAATCCAATCGGCGTTCCACATTGCAGTGGTACCACTTAGAGAAGCACTCAGCAACCCAGCAAAAAAAGCGTCGCCTAAAAGGTAGTGAACATTTTCTTTTTGGATCCCGGAAGTGGTGCAAAATAGGCGCAGAAGCGATGATTTTAACATGGGCTTGTCACAGGACGGATGTCCACCATTTCAACAGCCGCTGCACTGAATTTGCATCACTTCTTAAAGTGTGATGCGAATCCAGTGATTTGGATGTGAATAAAGAAATTTTGTGATATTTTGACGATTAAATAATTTTTAAATTTTTTTATAAATTTTAATGCATTATAACGCTTGTCTGGAACGTTTGACATGAAATATTTTCAAAAATTCGCAATTTTTCTAGAAAGGATTTAGCATTTTTTTCGGCAAAATTTAAATAATTTGCACTATTTTATTAATTTTTAATCTGTTTTTAACCCATTTGAAACAATAAAATTTTAAATTTCCCATTAAAAATATGACAAAAAACGAGTTATAAAAAATTGACTCAAATGAACTTTATGTGCAGTTCAAATAAAGAACATCTTTGGGAGGACATTTTTGGAAGTGCTTTTAAAGTTGTGCCTTAAGAAGAATTTCCAAATTTTTTGCTGGGAATGTGACCAGCATTACTGAGGTGGGATAATCCACCGCTGAAAAACTTTATGGTATTTATCTAAAACTCACGACCCTGTGTATGCAAAGTGGGCATGCTAACCATTGCACGGCGGTGGCACTCATGACCGTGATTTTCCAGATGAAACAATTATATTTGACACTATGAATATGGGCCTCATGAAAATGAGGCCAAAACTTAAATGAAGGATATCAACAAATTTACCCAAATTCTTATGTTTTGTGGGATTTAATGTCATTTCATTTTTGCAGCCCGTTTGTATTATGAAAATAGCCCTCAAAATTTCAAAATGAAAATTCACCCCTCTGGATTGTGCTTCGTTGTCATGTGGGGCCAATGGTAGTTATTATACAAATTTTTGTTTCAAATGGTATAGCGTCAGAATTTTTTTACATCGTCGTTTAAGACTTTTTGCCATGGACAGAGTCCAAAGTGATATTATAGTTCATGTAAACATGCGGAAACCATGTTTGTGGTAGGGTCTATTAAAATCGACCAATGTGCAGTTTAGTGCAGTATTTGCTTCCATTGTATTCAGTATACAACTATCACCCTTTCAATTATTCCCGCTCAAAAATATTCCATATTTATTTATTAGCCTCTTGTATAAAAAAAGGCATTTATGCCAACAAAGAACAAAGTTCCAGTTTTAGAAACAAACAAAAATTCTAAAAAAATTGAGCTTGAACACAAATTTTTTTAATTGAGCTTAACCTGGATTTTGCGATGTAATTCGATACTTTTCTGTTTTGCTTTGGAATGTATGTGGGTTTTTTCTTCTTCTTCTTCTGGATAATCTCGCTTTCGGGCAAGTGATGAAATAATTGAAAACTGATTAAATTCAAACAATACTTGATGAGGGTACAAATTTCTTTATTCTACACTGCAATGCAATGTAGAGCTCTTGCTGTTGTTTCGCAATAACAAAATGACAACAATGAGATTCCCCCTATCGAAGGCTATTCTCACTCCTTTTTCCTGTAGAATGTAGAAATTCCAAAACAGCTTTCGGATTTTATTAATTGCCTTTTAGTGTACAAGTGTTTGGGATTCAATTAAAATTCATTTGTTTGTAGTTCATTTACGTAATTAAGAGAAGACTTTAAATGTGGGCAAACGGTCCTTAATTTTGTGAAATGTGCGAAAAGTTTTCTTCTTTGCCTGGAAGTTGTATGAGTGTCATAAAACTCTTACAATTCTAATTTATTTCGTAGTATGATGGGTGATTGCTTTAAAAATTAGAAACGTTTCACATTTATTTCGATTTAGGGTATATCTGAAAAATAAATTCACTTAGTTATACTGAAAAAAAAAAATTCTCTTCACGATTTTGGAACGTTAGTTTTTATACCCTGCGCCACACTGAGGAACAGGGTTTATAAGTTAGTGCATATGTTTGCAACACCCAGAAGGAGACGAGATAGACACATGGTGTCTTTGGCAATAATTTTCAGGGTGGGTCCCTGAGTCGATATAACCATCAGCGTTGCCAATTTTGCTTTTTTCCCGCTAGATTTGGTTTTTTTTTGAAGACGTTTAGCGGGAAAGAAACTTATATACTTCACTTGTGCGTCCTATCCTGGAATATGGATCTGTAATTTGGGACCCACAGTACCAAATTCATTGCAATCGTATTGAATCTGTTCAGAAACAATTTTTAATGTTTTGTTTACGTCGGAATAACTGGACACCTCAAACCTTGCCGTCTTACAAAGAAAGACTATTGCTCATCAAATTACCTACACTGAAAAGTAGACGTACCATGCTGAATATCTGTTTTATGGTCGATTTAATTAACGGAAGATTTAAATCTGACTTCCTTATTAACAGCATATCATTCAATGTACCCTTTAGACCTACCCGCAACTTTGAACTGCTCCACATTGAATACTTTCGAACGAACTTTGAAAACAACGATCCACTTCGCCGTCTTTGTAAAGAATTCAATAAATTTTATTATTATCTTGATTTGTCAGAAGAGAAATACAATGTAAAGAAAAAGATAACATTATTATTAAATACTTGATATATTAACAAACAATATGTATATAATGTAATATATTACTGTTAGTCTGTAAGGGTTTAATCCATAGATGAAAATAAAAAAAAAAAAAAAAAAAAAAAAAAAAATGTATTTAGCTTTTTTTCTGGCTTTTTTTCATGCCCCTTTTAGCTATTTTTGGCTTTTTTTATTTTCGACATGTTCCTATTGAAATATGGATAAAACTTCGTTTTTATCTAAGCCTTGCTGTCAGAATAAGGTTTTCCACATATTTCAATTCCTTATATAAACTGTCAGTAAATTATTAGGAATATTAGCATTTGACTCGTTTATTATGATATAACTAAATTAAAATAGTAGATGTGAATTGCTTTGTACATTGAAAAAATATTGTTGTGAGGCCAAAGATTTCATTTCCTTAAAATACGAACGCGAGTTTTGGTTATAATAGCATTTGTGAATTTCTCTTATATAAACTGTTTTCCTTGTCCAATAGCCGATAAATTCTTTTTGTCCTTATAGTTAAGTGATTCAACTTAAAAATGGGTATCTTTTCATGAAAGAAGGCTAGGGTCAATTCTAAAAAATTCTTAAAATTAATGAAATAGTCTTTAAATTTGTGGAGTTTTTGTATCTTGACCACAAACCAAAATAGCGTTCAAAAATAGAAGAGGTTTTTCAACATTTTATTTTAAAAACGTATACATAGAATAATTTCTACTTAAAGTCGAGTCTGAATTTGGAAATTTAAGTTGTCGTTAGCACGTTTTTAAAGCACTGTGATAGCTCATGAAGAAAAAGCTGAAAAAAACGAATATTTAAATTCAAATTTGACTCGGAATCAATACCAAAATCATTAGTGTACAAAATCTTTGGAACCGAATATAGAAATAATTAAGGAAATAAAGTTTTGAATGTGGTATTATTTTTTTAACATCAAAAAATGCAATGAAAAAATTCGTAGTGATAGGATCAAAACAAATCTGCTATATATTAATGGAATGGATTTACATTTACGAAAATTGGACAACAATAGGTTTGTATGGGAAATTTTCGAATAAAAGTTATTCAATATAAACTTGCAAGACAGTTAGAATGGGTTTTATTCTCTTGGGTAAAATTAGGAGAAGTGTTCTCGTTCACGAATTTATCATTAATTCAGTTAAAAGGAAATATATTGATATTTTCTAATGCAGTTCTATGTGACATTATGCAATATATCGCACATTGGACTTGTTGATGATTAACCAGCTGGCAATTGCAAGTTTACTGGGAAAAATGTTTTTACTGGGAAATATAAACGAAGGACTTCCAGTAAAAATTTGTGATAGTAATCAAAATGTATCGAGTACGCAAACAGAGCTAATATGACTTAAATTTTCTTACAGTCTCACAGAAATTGAATTAAAGTGAATACAATTAAAATAATATGCGTTTTAAGTGAAAGAAAGCCTTCAAGTTTGTTAAATTTCAATCAAAAATGTGACTTTTGATACAAAAAATTTTAGCTTTTTTTTAGCTATTTTTTAAAATTTTTTAGCTTTTTTTGGCTAGTTTTTTGGACAAATCTAGCGGTTTTTTGTGAAACAATTCTGGCAACGCTGATAACCATGTCCGTCTGTCCGTCCGTCCGTCCGTCTGTCTGTGAACACATTTTTGTGACCAAAGTCTAGGTCGCAATTTAAGTCCAATCGCCTTCAAATTTGGCACATGTTCCTAATTTGGGTTAGAATATAACCCCATTGATTTTGGAAGAAATCGGTTCAGATTTAGATATAGCTCCCATATATATCTTTCGCCCGATATGGACTAATACGGTCCCAGAAGCCAGATTTTTACCCCAATTTGGTTGAAATTTTGCACAGGGAGTACAATTAGCATTGTTACTATGCGTGCCAAATTTGATTGAAATCGGTTCAGATTTATATATAGCTACCATATATAGCTTTCGCCCGATTTACATTCATATGACCACAGAGGCCAATTTTTATCTCCGATTTAGTTGAAATTTTTCAGAGGGAGTAGAATTAGCATTGTAGCTAAGTGTGCCAAATTTGGTTGAAATCGGTTCAAATTTAGATATATCTCCCATATATAGCTTTCGCCCGATTTACACTCATATGACTACACCCAGCAAAAAATATTTCAGCAGTAAAATTTAGTTGCGCTTTTTGGTATACAATAAAGTAGGCAATGCATCCACACTGCATGTATCGGCGGCAATAACGTAAACGAGTAATCAAGCTAGTTTATGATCATTCGTTTACGTTATTGCAACCAATTCATGCAGTATAGATGCGCGAAAGATAGTGCTGTTTTCCTTCATACCAATAACAATATTGCTCACATCTGGGCAATATTTCTATTAAAATGAGCAATTATATCAGCGCTATATAGAAGCTGCTCTAAATCGGGACATCGCCCACAAAAATCAGCGCTGATTCGGTTGTTTTGTAAGCAGTTGGTACTGCCTCTCTCCCTTACAATCCTGCTGAAATAGTGCTCCATTTTTTGCTGGGCAGAGGCCAATTTTTAACTCCGATTTAGTTGAAATTTTGCACAGGGAGTAGAATTAGCATTGTAGCTATACGTGCCAAATTTGGTTGAAATCGGTTCAGATTTAGATATAGCTCCCATATATATGTTTTTCTGAGTTCGACAAAAATGGTAAAAATACGAACATTTTCCTTGTAAAATCGCCACTGCTTAGTCGAAAAGTTGTAAAAATGAATCTAATTTTCCTAATCTTCTAATACATATATATCGAGCGATAAATCATAAATAAACTTTTGCGAAGTTTCCTTAAAATTGCTTCAGATTTAAATATTTTCCCATATTATTTTACTAACATTGTGTTCCACCCTAGTGCATTAACCGACTTAAATTTTGAGTCTATACATTTTGTAGAAGTCTATCAAATTCTGTCCAGATCGAGTGATATTTAAATGTATATATTTGGGACAAACCTTTATATATAGCCCCTAACACATTTGACGGATGTGATATGGTATCGAAAATTTAGATCTACAAAGTGGTGCAGGGTATAATATAGTCGGCCCTGCCCGACTTTAGACTTTCCTTACTTGTTTTTTACTAACATAGTGTACAATCCCTGGGCATTAGCCAACTTATATTTTGAGTCTATAGATTTTGTAAAAGTCTATCAAATTCTGTCCAGATCGAGTGATATTTAAATGTATGTACTTGGGACAAACCTTTATATATAGCCCCCAACACATTTGACGGATGTGATATGGTATCGAAAATTTAGATCTACAAAGTGGTGCAGGGTATAATATAGTCGGCTCCGCCCGACTTTAGATTTCCTTACTTGTTTTTTACTAACATAGTGTACTATCCCAGGGCATTAGCCGACTTAAATTTTTAGTCTATCGATTATAAATTTTGTTCAGATGGAGTCAGATTTAAATGTATGTATTTGGGTCAAAAACCTTTATATATAGTACCCAACACATTTGACGGATTTGATATAGTATCGAAAATGTGGATTTACAAAGTGGTGCAGGGTATAATATAGTCGGCCACGCCCGACTTTAGACTTTCCTTACTTGCTATACCCTCCACCATAGGATGGGGGGTATATTAACTTTGTCATTCCGTTTTTAACACATCGAAATATTGCTCTAAGACCCCATAAAGTATATATATTCTGGGTTGTGGTGAAATTCTGAGTCGATCTGAGCATGTCCGTCCGTCCGTCTGTTGAAATCACGCTAACTTCCGAACGAAACCAGATATCGACTTGAAACTTGGCACAAGTAGATTTTATTGATGTAGATCGGACGGTATTGCAAATGAGCCATATCGGTCCACTTTTACGTATAGCTCCCATATAAACGGACCCCCAAATTTGGCCTGCCGGGCCTCTAAAAGAAGCAAATTTCATCCGATCCGGCTAAAATTTGGTACATGGTGTTGGTATATGGTCTCTAACAACCATGCAAAAATTGGTCCACATCGGTCCATAATTATATATAGGCCCCATATAAACGGACCCCCAGATTTGGCTTGCGGAGCCTTTAAGAGACGGAAATTTCATCCGATCCGGCTGAAATTTGGTGCATGGTGTTAGAATATGGTCCTTAATGACCATGCAAAAATTAGTCCACATCGGTCCATAATTATATATAGCCCCCATATAAACCGATCCCCAGATTTGACCTCTGGAGCCTCTTGGAAGGCCAAAATTCATCTGATTCAGTTGAAATTTGGTACGTGGTGTTAATATATGGCCTCAAACTCCCATGCAAAAATTGGTCGAAACCGGTCCTCCGGAGCCCCTTGGAAGAGCAAAATTCATCCGATTCGGTTGAAATTTGGTACGTGATGTTAGTATATGGTATCCAACAACCATGCAGGAATTGGTTCATATCAGTCAATAATTATATATAGCCCCCATATAAACCGATCCCCAGATTTCGGAGAAGCAAAATTCATTCGATCTGGTCGAAATTTGGTACGTGGTGGTAGTATATTTTATTTAACAACCATGCCAAAAGTGCTCCATATCAGTCCATAAGCATATATAGCCCCCATATAAACCGATCCCGAGATTTGGTTTTGAAGCCTCTTGGAGGAGCAAATTTCATCTGAGTCAGTTGAAATTTGGTACATTGTGCTAGTATATGGCCGTTAACAACCATGCCTAACTAGGTCCATATCGGTCAATAGTTATATATAGCCCTCAGAGAAATCGCTCCCCAATCACACAAAAATTGGTCCATATCAAGTTCATAATTCTATATTTTAATTACCATGTCAATTCGTAATTATTTGTAGACTTACCTATACATAATTTTTTTTTCTTTATCATACATTTACTGTATGATTAAAATAAACAATAAATAAATAAATTTTTTGTCTAATATATACCACGTATGGACTAACTCACAATTTAGAAAACGATGTTAAGAAGATTTAAGATACCACAACCCAAGTAATTCCATTGTGGATGACAGTCTTTCGTAGGAGTGTCTACGCAATCCATGGTGGAGGGTACATAAGATTCGGCCTGGCCGAACTTACGGCCGTATATACTTGTTTTTTACTAACGTAGTGTACTATCCCAGGGCATTAGCCGACTTAAATAAGTTTTTAGTCTATAGATAGACTTTTCGACAAAAAGTTTGAAACTCTAATTCCCCACAGTGAGGCGTGGTGTACACAGACCCCGGGGAATAAAAGATATATAGATTTCTATACTGATGGCTCCAAATTGAATGGACAAGTGGGGTCGGAATATATTCTAAAGATCTGGAAATTCGAATAGTGAAAAGATTACCTAATCACCGTAGTGTTTTTCAGGCTGAAATATTGGCAATAAGAGAGGTGGTGAATTTGCTGAGAAGTAATGTTCCATCAAATATTGGCATTAATATATACTCAGACAGTCAACCTGCAATAAAATCCTTGGACTCTGTGTTCCTTAACTCGAAAACGGCCATAGACTGCCGAAAATCTCTCAACGAGATGGCTGAGCAGTACAGTATTCACCTAATATGGGTGCCTGGCCATAGAAACATACCGGGGAACTGCGAAGCGGATGAGTTGGCAAGGCTAGGAACTACCTTACATAATCCAGGGGAAGTAGAATTTGTTGGTATGCCCCTGGCTACCTGCAAGCTCATGCTGCGTGAGAATGCTGTTATGATGGCAAATGTTCGATGGGAGAATTGCAAGGGCTGTAACGACACCAAGCAAATATGGCCCCATTTAAACTTAAACCGCACACTAGATATGCTAGTGTTCTCGAGACGTCAGATATCACTCCTGATATCTGCTATAACGGGTCGCTGCCTGATAGGCGATTTTGCAAAAACTATAGGCGCGAAGTATAATGACTATTGTATGAGCTATCATGATGCGGGGGAAAAGGAATCAATTAAACACCTCTTGTGTGAGTGTCCTGCATTTTGTGTAAAGCGCAAGCAACTTTTAGGAGCATATAGCTTCAGATTACTGGCGGACCTGGAAAACGTTAACTTAAGCAGTCTGCTAATGTTTTTGGAACAATCTGGTTGGTTCAACAAAGAAAAATAATCAAGAAGGTTCAGCGATTAAAATGTGGTATCACAATGGACTGAATAGTCTAAGTGAGCCTGAATCTTAATCGCGCTGCCACTTTAACCTAACCTAACCTAAGTCTATAGATTATAAATTTTGTTCAGATGTAGTCAGATTTAAATGTATGTATTTGAGTCAAAAACCTTTATATATATTTAGCACCCAACACATTTGACGGATTTGATAAAGTAAAGAAAATGGGGATTTACAAAGTGGTGCGGGGTATAATATAGTCGGCTTTTATGGGAAAATTAATAGATCGTGCGAAATTTGAACTAAATTGCATTTCACTTCTTAAGAAGTGTATTGGTTGTGATGAAATTCTGAGGAGAATTAGCTATGGCCGTCTTTCTGTCTGTCTGTCTGTCTGTCTGTCTGTCTGTCTGTCTGTCTGTGTTAAAAAATTAAATTGAAATTCCCGGCAATATCCAATATAGGCATATATGGCAATCAAATGCTAATTAATCTTCACGACTCCTCCTCCAAACTGATCATGGACTATTCTCTCGAAGTACTTGCTAATATTTGGCTTTCCTTTCCGCCTTCATTAGTTGGCCACATTGTCGACCACTAATACCAACAATCACTTATTTTCTCCACAATTGCCACCTTAAAACCACTTGAGTAGTGGATTATAAGCCAGCTGGTCCAACTTATCTGCATGTCAACAACCAACCATATATCATTCGCACAGCAGCTTATCGTATCGGGTCATTGGTTGATGACTCTCATAACTCTCATAACGATATGAAGAGTGAGTGATGACAATCAGTTTGGAATCAGGTTGTTATTGTTCCACGGACATTAACTGGATGTTATGTTTATTTTAATTATTTTTTATTTTTGTTTTTACAGTCACTAATTTGTTTAAGCTTTGTGTGAATGAAATGAATTCACAGCCATCCATGGCTTTTCATTGTCATAATCAAATAATTGAAGATTAAAAAAAAAGAAAAATTAACACACACCTACACTTGGATTTTTGGTGAAGATATGAGGAAAATATTCAAATTGCCTGTCATGATTGATAATAACGCAAATTGTCATGATTTTTGTGAATTTTTATTGCTTTGTTGAACGAATGATGGTAGGGAATTTTGAGGGATTTAGAAAAGAAAATTTATTTTAAAAATATTCCATGTTTTATTGCAGCAAAATTTAAAATTTTCGTAAAAATGTACTGGAGAAAAAATACTTGGTAATATTTACAACATTTTATTATAAATTGAAGAAACCGATTTGAAACATTGTAATATTAACAATATTTAGGTTAAATTAAGTCAAATTGACCGTTCTCTACACCCTCAAAAAATCGCTTCTGTAACATATACCCCAAACATATTTTGCTTCAAGCATATATATTTTCGCGATTGGTCAAACAAAATATTGTTTGTATTGTTCAAACATATTATGTTTCACCTTATGGCATACACTAGTAGTCAAGTATAAACGGCCGTAAGTTCGGCCAGGCCGAAGCTTATGTACCCTCCACCGTGGATTGCGTAGAAACTTCTACTGAAGACTGTCATCCACAATCGAATTACTTGGGTTGCGGTAACACTTGCCGATGGCAAGGTATCTTAAAACTTCCTAACACCGTAATATATACCACAAAGACCATACGTGGTATATATTAAACTAAAAAAAGGCCGATTAAATACGCATATAATTAAGTTTAAAGTTTCTATAGAAATAAAATTTTGACAAAATTTTCTATAGAAGTAAAATTTGGAAAAAATTTTCTATAGAAATAAAATTTTGACAAAATTTTCTATAGAAATAAAATTTTGACAAAATTTTCTATAGAAATAAAATTTTAGTAGATTATTTTTGGCTCGAATGGCAACCATGATTATGAACCGATATGGACCTTTTTTTGTGTGATTGGGGATCGGCTATATATAACTGTAGACGATTCCCCATGGTCCATATCGGTCTATAGTAGATTATTTTTGGCTCGAGTGGCAACCATGATTATGAACCGATATGGACCATTTTTTGTGTGATTGCGGATCGGCTATATATAACTATAGACCGATATGGACCAATTTTGCCATGGTTATAAGCGGCATGGTTGTTAGAGACAATATACTAACACCACGTACCAAATTTCAATCGGATCGGATAACTTTTGCTCATCTAAGAGGCGCCGGAAGCCAAATCGGGGGATCGGTTTATATGGGGGTATATATAATTAAGGGCCGATGTGGACCAATTTTTGCATGGTTGTTAGAGACCATATGCTAACACCAAGTACCAAATTTCAACCGGATCGGATGAAATTTGCTTCTCTTAGAGGCTCCGCAAGCCAAATCGGGGGATCGGTTTATATGGGGGCTATATATAATTATGGACCGATGTGGACCATTTTTTGCATGGTTATTAGATACCATATACTAACACCATGTACCAAATTTCAGCCGGATCGGATGAAATTTGCTTCTCTTAGAGCAATCGCAAGCCAAATTTGGGGGTCCGTTTATATGGGGGCTATACGTAAATGTGCACCCATATGGCCCATTTGCAATGCCATCCGACCTACATCAATAACAACCACTTGTGCCAAGTTTCAAGTCGATAGCTTGTTTCGTTCGGAAGTTAGCGTGATATCAACCGACGGATGGGCGGACGGACATGCTCAGATCGACTCAGAATTTCACCACGACCCAGAATATATATACTTACAAACGGAATGACAAAGTTAATATACCCCCATCCTATGGTAGAGGGTATAAAAATGTTAATGAAATTTTCTTTGTTTGGATACATTTTTAAGGCGCCAATTGGTTACTTCCATTATTTTTCTCGCAGCATACTCTTAGGTCTCTCTTCCTAAACACATATGTTTATAGGCTATTTCCAAATTAATATATATTTGCATCTAAGCATATTATATTTGCAAACATTTTATGTCTCAAACATAATATGTTCTAACATATTAACATATATGTTCCAAACATGTTATGCTAGTTTATGAACATTATATGCTTGCACTTAAGAATATTGTGTTAAAAACTTTGAGTTCCAAACATATAATTTTTACACCCAAACATATGAAAAACAGTCTTTTTCTTCCGTGTAAAAATATACTGGAGAAAAAATACTTGGTAATATTTATAAAATTTTATTATAAATTGAAGAACCGAAATAACTTGTAGAAAATCATTGTAATATTAACAATAATTAGGTTAAATTAAGTCACATTGACCGTTCTCTAGTCACATGCAAAAATCAAGATCAACCTTAAAGGTTTCCTTTGGATCTCAAAAATTTCGCAAAAAAACAGGTCATGTATCTCCAACTCCTATAGATATTATGAAGAAAGGTCTTTGCCGAGGGATTTAACTCACCTTTTGAGATCAGTAATTGAAGTGCCATCATATCGAACCAAACTCCCAACATAGTTTCCCTTAATCAATTTCGTTTCCCTGACAATGTCATGAACTTGCTAGTATCCATCCACCCTCTAGATATTTAGCTGCCAGCTTTCATTACAATCCAACCAAAAGTGATCTTGATTGAAATTTTGCGATGACACGAATTGGTGATGATCAATATCTCGAAGCCATAGACACCACTAGCACACTGGCTCTTTCCCATCCCCCCAACAAATAATGATGCCCCATTATGGCAGGGAACATCTTCGTCATAATGAACATTAGCTGTCAGTCGTGAGTTGAAAAAATTAAATTCAAATTTAGCGTTAATGTAATGCGGAAAAAAATATCCCAACACACGGAGAACCTCATGACGATATGTACTTAAAACTATAGAAGAATGTCTATTATCGTTTTGGGGAAAACATCGCCGTCGTCGTCGTTCGTTTCTAAAGAGATGTCTTCAGTGATTCCAATTTCCAAGTTTCATCAGAAATGTCTAATTGGGTGGTCTTCTTAAGTACTTGCCACCTAAATAAAACAATTGAGGAGATATTTGTTAACATAATTGATGGCATGCCCACTAAAGCTACTATCTGGGAAATAGTTAAAACAGATCCATGTGGCGAAATAGATGGATTTGTTGATAGATTAGAGATTATTCGGTGATAAGAAAATAATGGAATCACTGTGAGGTTAGGTTAGTGTGGCAAGAATGTAGGAAGAGGTCATGGGTTAAAGTCCTCATGAATGGTGAGCACAGAAAAAAAGTGAAAAAAAACACAAAAATTGATTTTAGACCCCGATGGACTTCTGAGTAGATCTAGCCAATAAAATGAATACCGGAATAAATCTTTCCAACAGGTCCCCGCATCGTCACACTCAACACACATCAACCAAGGATGGTCTAAAAAGCAGGTTCCACGCCTCATTTGCAAAGTACATCTCGCAGTTTGAATGTGGTCTTACAATACTTTGGATCATTTTGAACTGGCAAACTGGCTTTCTGCGGCGAAGAAGGTGGACAAGGTGGATGTACAAAATCTGATGGCAGGTGTCAAGCGTGAGGCCCGGCAATTCGGATTTGGAAAAGCGAAAGCCTAACTGAATATTTTTTCTGAATTTTATACTAATTGAACTTGAATAAGAAATTTAATTTGATTTTTTAAATAAACGATTTCACCGATTTACACGCCTTTTCCCTTGACCAAATTTTGACTGTATCACCCTTTACATTGGATCATTTTGAACCGTTCAAATTTAAATATGATATATATATATATCACCAATAATATTTATCACCAATGTGATCATAGTAGAGTCCTCAGATCTAAACAAATGTGGCCAGAATACTTCTATTTTACATTGTTATTTCTATAATTTTTTTCCAAATTTTATTTCTATAGAAAATTTTGCAAAATTTATTTTGTATACAAAAGTTGTCAACATTTTGTCAAATTTTTTTTATAGAAAATTTTGTCAAAATTTTTTTTCTATGGAAAATTTTATCAGTATTTTATTTCTAAGAAAATTTTATAAAAATTTTATTTCTATAGAAATTTTTGTCAAAATTTTATTTCTATAGAAAATTTTGTAAAAATTTTATTTATTTAATAGAAAAATTTGTCAAAAATTTATTTCTATAGAAAATTTGTGAAGTACCTTTAACTTTGAGAGGAATATTTTGCAAAATCTACCAAAACATCCACGATTCGGTATAGCCCCCACACACGCAAAGAAAACAAGTATATACGGCAGTAAGTTCGGCCAGGCCGAAGCTTATGTACCCTCCACCATGGATTGCGTAGAAACATCTACTGAAGACTGTCATCCACAATCGAATTACTTGGGTTGCGGTAACTTTTGCCGATGACAAGGTATCTTAAAACTTCCTAATACCGTAATATATACCACGTAGTCCATACGTGGTATATATTAAATTTAAAATGCCAGATTAAATACGTATATAATTAAGTTTGACAAAATTTTCAATAGAAATAAAATTTTGACAACATTTTCTAAAGAAATACGATTTTAACAAAATTTTCTATAGAAATAAAATTTTGCTAGATTATTTTTGCTCGAGTGGCAAGTATGATTAAATATGAACCGATATGGACCAATTTTTGTGTGATTGGGGATCGGCTATATATAACTATAGACCGATATGGACCAATTTTGTCATGGTTACTAGCGGCCATATATTAACACCACGTTGCAAATTTCAACCGGATCGGATGAATTTTGCTCGTCCAAGTGGCTCCGGAGTTCAAATCTGGGGATCGGTTTATATGGGGGCTATATATAATTATGGACCGATATGGACCAATTTTTGCATCGTTGTTAGAGATCATATACTAACACCATGTACCAAATTTCAGCCGGATCGGATGAAATTTGCTTCTCCTAGAGCAATCGCAAACCAAATTTGGGGGTCCGTTTATATGGGGGCTATACGTAAAAGTGGACCGATATGGCCCATTTGCAATACCATCCGACCTACATCAATAACAACTACTTGTGCCAAGTTTAAAGTCGATAGCTTGTGTCTTTCGGAAGTTAGCGTGATTTCAACAGACGGACGGACGGACATGCTCAGATCGACTCAGAATTTCACCACGACCCAGAATATATATATATATGTATATATATATATATATATATATATATATATATATATATATATATATATATATATATATATATATATATATATATATATATATATATATATATATATATATATATATATATACTTTATGGGGTCTTAGAGCAATATTTCGATGTGTTACAAACGGAATGACAAAGTTAATATACCTTCATCCTATGGTGGAGGGTATAAAAAACGTTTGCAAAACGTGTACCGAAAACGTTTTTCTTTTGTTAGAGTTTTTTGAATTCCTGCGAAAAGTATACACTTTTATCACCAAAAAAATTCGTTTGTTACAAAATGTTTATTTTTATACGCTTCACCACTACTGTGGTACAGGGTATAATAAGTTTGTGCATTTGTATGTAACGCCAAGAAGGAAAAGTCTGAGACCCATCGTTTGGTTTACCGATCGTCTTAGAATTAAATTCTGAGTCGATTTAGCGATGTCCGTCTGTCTGTCTGTCCGTCTGTCTGTTGATGTATTTTTGTGTGCAAAATACAGCTCGCAGTTTTAGTCCGATTGTCCTAAAATTTGGTATAGGGTCCTGTTTCGGCTCAAAGACGATCCCTATTGATTTTGGAAAAAATCGGTTCAGATTTAGATATAGCTGCCATATATATTTTTCACCGATCTGGTCATAATTGGCGTGTATATCAACCGATCTTCCTCAAATTCCGTACATCCGAATATTTTATGAGTCTCGAAAAACTTGCAAAATATCAGCCAAATCGGTTCAGATTTAGATATAGCTCCCATATATAGCTTTCGCCCGATTTACACTCATATGACAACAGAGGCCAATTTTTAACTGCGATTTAGTTGAAATTTTGCACAGGGAGTAGAATTAGCATTGTTTCTATGCGTGCCAAATTTGGTTGAAATCGGTTCAGATTTAGATATATCTCCCATATATAGCTTTCGCCCGATTTACACTCATATGACCACAGAGGCCAATTTTTAACTGCGATTTAGTTGAAATTTTGCACAGGGAGTAGAATTAGCATTGTTTCTATGCGTGCCAAATTTGGTTGAAATCGGCTCAGATTTAGATATAGCTCCCATATATAGCTTTCGCCCGATTTACACTCATATGACAACAGAGGCCAATTTTTAACTCCGATTTAGTTGAAATTTTGCACAGGGAGTAGAATTAGCATTATAGCTATGCGTGCCAAATTTGGTTGACATCGGTTCAGATTTAGATATAGCTCCCATATATATGTTTCATTGATTTCGACAAAAATGGTCAAAATACCAACAGTTTCCTTGTTAAATCGCCACTGCTTAGTCGAAAAATTGTAAAATGGACTCTAATTTTCCTAAACTTCTAATACATATATATCGAGTAATAAATCATAAATAAACTTTTGCGAAGTTTCCTTAAAATTGCTTCAGATTTAAATGTTTCCCATATTTTTTTACTAACATTGTGTTCCACCCTAGTGTATTAGCCGACTTAAATTTTGAGTCTCTAGATTTTGTAGAAGTCTATCAAATTCTGTCCAAATCGGGTGATATTTAAATGTATGTATTTGGGACAAACCTTTATATATTTATAGCCCCCAACATATTTGACGGATGTGATATGGTATCGAAAATTTAGATCTACAAAGTGGTGCAGGGTATAATATAGTCGGCCCCGCCCGACTTTAGACTTTCCTTACTTGTTTTAATAAAAAAAGTTATTTTTGAATCAACAACACAGTCCATTTCGTTAATGTCAAACACTGTTCTTTTCTGACTTTAGGTTTTTACTAAAACACATTTTACAGTTCATAGTAAAAATTTAATGCAGTAGAATGTAATGTTGAACATTTTTTCGGCCGACCATATCTGGAATATATGTAAAAAAAAACTTTGGTCGAAGCAGGGATCGAACCCACGACCCTTGGCATGCAAGTCGGACGTAGCAACCACTGCTCCACGGTGCCCAACTAAATGTTTGTTTCTGTTAAATAAACTTTGTTTAATCGGCTCGTGGGCGCCGCAAGCTATGTTATATAAATATAATTTATATGGGTAATTGTCTATTGACGACAATAACGGCTATATAGCTCAGTGGATAGTGTGTTGGCTTACAAATTGCATGGTCCGCGGTTCGATTCTCCGTCCAGGCGAAAGGTAAAAAAAAATATAAAATCGTATAATTTCTTCTACATTATTTGTATTACAGAAAAAGGTGCTAAGAACTAAAAAACTTCGTGGAAGTGAGAAAGATGTGAGGGAAAATGCAATTAGCCAGAAAAAAAAAATTTTGTCTTAATAAAATTGTTTTTACATCCTGGAAAAGAATACAAGTTTATCACAAAAAGTATATACTTTTCTTCCAAATACACTTCCTTTCAACGAAAAGCAAATGAGAAACGAACTTTGTTTGTCTAAAATTTCGTTTCGGAGGAGAGATTTGACTTCTTGGGCGTCTAGACACCCAAATTTTTATCGGATATGCACGAAATTAAAAATCTAGAGGTATTTTTGGGCGCCTAGACCCCAATTTTAATAGAATTTTCCTGAAATTAAAAATCTACATGTATTTTAGGTAGCAAAATAGGTGTATCGAATATGCACGCAAAAAAATAATTCATTCCTCCCAAACGAAATTTTAGACAAACAAAGTTCTTTTCTCATTTTCTTTTCACTGTAAGGAAGTTTCTTTGGGAGAAAAGTATATACTTTTTGTGATAAACGTTTATTTTTTTCCAGGAAGTAAAAACAATTTCATAAAGACTAACCCTTTAGTTGGGCACCGGGGAGCAGTGGTTGCTGCATCCGCCTTGCATGCCAAGGGTCGTGGGTTCGAGCCCTGCTTTCACCGAACTGTTTTTTTTTTACATATATTCCAGATATGTTCGGAAAATTCCGAAAAGATGTTCAACATTACATACTACTATATTATTATTAAAGACTTAAAGTTTGAAAAAAAAAACGGTGCTTGATATAAACGAAATGGACAATGTTGTTGGTTTAAAAATATTTTTTTTTTATCGAAAAAATAAAAATTTTGTAACAAACGAATTTTTTAGGTGATAAAAGTTTAAAATTTTCGAAGAAATTCAAAAAAACGGTACACGTTTTCCAAACGTTTTTTTCTTTACGTGTGGTCCCAGGAGGAGGCCAGGTACTAGTATAGACTCCATAAAGACCAATCTCCCGATTTAACTCCTTGGGCGTCTAGAAATCGCAATATGGCTGAAATTGGAAATATTGATTTTTTTCAGGTCAAACAAGTAAGTAAAGTAGAAAGTCGGGCGGGGCCGACTATATCATACCCTAAACCACCATTACAGAATTAGTAATCATAAGCATTTGTGGGGTAACATATAGGTCTGGGAGATAAACCGCAGTTGCATATTTAAGAAAATTAAAGGGTACATGTCTATGGGTGCTTTGTGTAAATCTGACTATAGCTCATAGTCAATGTTGCCAGGGAAATTGTTCGGTTTACCCTACAAGGACAAAAAAAGTCCCTACTTTCCCATACATAGAAAAAATTCCACAGAAATAAAATTTTGGAAAATTTTTTATAGAAAAAAATATTTTGAAAAAAATTTCTATAGAAATACAATTTTGACAAAATGTTCTATAGAAATAAAATGTTGACAAAATTTTCTACAGGAATAAAGTTTACCACACATTGTTAAAGATCAAGCCTTGCCGGCTTCTAATTTCCTCCTCTAAAGTCACCAAAATGTAAAAAATATTACAACTTGTGTTGATTGAAAATGTCCTACATTGTGGCCCTACGTCTCTACAAGACGCTAAATATTAGAAAAACCCTACATATAGGGAATTTCCCCTACTTCTACCAACACTGGCTGTGTTGATATTGCACCTACGGAGTTAGTATGCCACTAATATTGAGCCCATTATTAAAAAAGAGAAAATCGTTAAATTATGTGGGTTATAAATACAAATTTGTAAAAATCGAGCAATATTCTTATGTAAAAGCTACAAGTACGTACAAATACGATCGGCTAGTACATCAAAATTTGAAATTTGAGTAACATTGGTTAATAAATAAGAGTACTATGGCCAAATTTGGGAAAATCGAGCGATGCATATATATGGAAGCTATATCTAAATCTGAACCAATTTGCATAATATTTTGCGGGTTTGATTAATACCACAAAAGGTTACCTTGTGCAAGATCAGTTACGAAATGAGGCCTGTATGGTCAAACATATGGTTATAAGGGCGAATTTTTCAAAATCGGGCGATACATATATGGGAGCTATATCTAAATTTGAACCGATTTCGATGAAATTTTGCACATATAGTTAGTACTATAGAGGGCTGGATCTAGCCAACTTTTAGTAAGATCGGTTAATAAATAAGGGTTCTATGGCCAAATTTGGGAAAATCGGGCTATACATATATATGGGAGCTATATCTAAATCTGAACCGATTTCGATGATTTTTTGCACATATAGTCAGTGCTATAAAAGACTACATTTAGCCAAATTTGGGTAAGATCGGTCGATAAATAAGGGTTTTATGGCCAAATTTAGAAAAATTGGTTCGTACATATATATGGGAGCTATAGCTAAATCTGAACCGATTTCGATGATTTTTTGCACATATAGTTAGTGCTATAGAAGATTATATCTAGTCGACTTTGAGAAAGATCGGTTGATAAATAAAGGTTTTGTGGCCAAATTTGGGAAAATCGGGCGATACATATATATGAGAGCTATATCTAAATCTGAACCGATTTGGATGAAATTTTGCAGACTTGAAGGGCGATGGAAAAGATTACCTTTTGCCAAATTTGGTGAAGATCCGTTTGAAAAAAAGCGCAACGTGACCCCATTTGTCGAAATCGGGCGATACATATATATGGGAGCTATATCTAAATTTGATCCGAATTTAATTTTTATTGGTCCATGTTTTGGTAAAGCCCACGTGTAGACCAATCTCCCGATTTGACATGTTGGGATTCTATACACCACAAATTTTCTCCGATTTTGCCGTAAAATCGAAATTTATGGGAATTTTAGGTCGAAAACAAGTATATACGGCCGTAAGTTCGGCCAGGCCGAATCTTATGTACCCTCCACAAAGGATTGCGTTGAAACTTCTACGAAAGACTGTCATCAACAATCGAATTACTTGGGTTGTGGTATCTTAGAACTTCTTAACATCGTTTTCTAAATTGTGAGTTAGTCCATACGTGGTATATATTAGACAAAAAAGGTTATGTATAGGTAAGTCTACAAATAATTACGAATCGATATGGACTTTTTGCACGATACATAGAGATTCGGAATTGAAATATGGGGGTCGCTGATATGGGCGCTATATAGAATAATGAACTTGATATGGACCATTTTTTGTGTGATTGGGGATCGATTTATCTGAGGGCTATATATAACTATAGGCCGATATGGACCTAGTTAAGCATGGATGTTAACGACCACATACTAGCACAATGTACCAAATTTCAACTGACTCGGATGAAATTTGCTCCTCCAAGAGGCTCCAAAACCAAATCTCGGGACCGGTTTATATGGGAGCTATATATGATTATGGACTGATATGGACCACTTTTGGCATGGTTGTTAATAATCATATACTACCACCACGTACCAAATTTCAACCAGATCGGATGAATTTTGCTTCTCCAAACGGCACCAGAGGTCAAATCTGGGGATCGGTTTATATGGGATTGACATGAACCAATTCCTGCATGGTTGTTGGATACCATATACTAACATCACGTACCAAATTTCAACCGAATCGGATGAATTTTGCTCTTCCAAGCGGCTCCGGAGGTCAAATCTGGGTATCGGTTTATATTGGGCCTAATGTTTATGGAACAATCTGGTTGGTTCAACAAAGAAAAATAATCAAGAAGGTTCAGCGGTTAAAACTAGAAGTGCCCATATGTACTAGGTACTTTTAGTTAATGTGGTATCACAATGGACTGAATAGTCTAAGTGAGCCTGAATCCGACCTACATCAATAACAATTACTTGTGCCAAGTTTCAAGTCGATAGCTTTTTTCGTTCGGAAGTTATCGTGATTTCAACAGTCGGACGGACGGACGGACATGCTCAGATCGACTCAGAATTTCACCACGACACAGAATATATATACTTTATGGGGTCTTAGAGCAATATTTCGATGTGTTACAAACGGAGTGACAAAGTTAATATACGCCCATCCTATGGTGGAGGGTATAAAAATATGTCTCTCAAGTATTTAAAGTATTGCTGTCTTTCGTTATCAAACTTCGTCGCCATCTCTATTATCTTTTGCAATATCTGGCGTTTCTAAACATATGTTTGTTTGTACGAAAATTCTAAATTAATATATGTTTGCATCCGGAGATATTATATTTAATAAAATGTGATGTTCCAAACATAACTAAATATTAACATATGTTATATGTCCCAAACATATAATTGCACTTAAAATGCTTGCACTTAAAATTAATGTGCTAAACATTTGAGTGCCAAGCATATAATTTTACACTGAAACATATGAAAAACAGTCTTTTTCGTCCGTGTAAAACAATAGACATAAAAGCTAAGATTATCTTTGAATTTTGCATCAATGGTAAGATAGACATTTTAATACCCTCCACCATAGGATAGGTGGTATATTAACTTTGTCATTCCGTTTGTAACACATCGAAATATTGCTCTAAGACCCCATAAAGTATATATATTCTGGGTCGTGATGAAATTCTGAGCCGATCTAAGCATGTCCGTCCGTCCGTCTGTTAAAATCACGCTAGCTTCCGAACGAAACAAGCTATCGACTTGAAACTTGGCACAAGTAGTTGTTATTGATGTAGGTGGGCCATATCGGACCACTTTTACGTGTAGCCCCCATATAAACCGACGCTCAGATTTGGCTTGCGGAGCCTCTTGGAGGAGAAAAATTCATCCGACCCGGTTGAAATTTGGTACACGGTATTAGTATATGGTCTCTCACAACCATGCAAAAATTGGTCCAAATCCGTCCATAATTATATATAGCCCCCATATAAACCGATCCCCCGATTTGGCTTGCGGAGCCTCTAAGAGAAGTAAATATCATCTGATCCGGCTGAAATTTGGTACATGATGTAAGTATATGGTCTCTAATGACCATGCAAAAATTGGTCAACATCGGTCCAAAATTATATATAGTTGCCATATAAACCGATCCCCCGATTTGGTTTGCGAGGCCTCTAAGAGAAGCAAATTTCATCCGATCCGGCTGAAATTTGGTACATGGTGTTAGTATATAGTATCTAATAACCATGCAAAAATTGGTCCACATCGGTCCATAATTATATATAGCCCCCACATAAACCGATCCCCCGATTTGGCTTGCGAGGCCTCTAGGAGAAGCAAATTTCATCTGATCTGGCTGAAATTTGGTACATGGTGTTAGTATATGAGCTCTAACAACCGTGCAAAAATTGGTCCACATCGGTCCATAATTATATATAGCCCCCATATAAACCGATCCCCCGATTTGGCTTGCGAGGCCTCTAAGAGAAGCAAATTTCATCCGATCCGGGTGAAATTTGGTACATGGTGTTAGTATATGGTCTCTAATAACCGTGCAAAAATTGGTCCATATCGGTCCATAATTATATATAGCCCCCATATAAACCGATCACTAGAATTGACCTCCGGAGCCTCTTGGAAGACCAAAATTCATTTGATTCACTTGAAAGTTGGTACGTGGTGTTAATATATGGCCTCAAACTCCCATGCAAAAATTGGTCGGTATCGGTCCATATTATATATAGGCCCCATATAAACCGATCCCCAGATTTGACCTCCAGAGCCCGTTGGAAGAGCAAAATTCTTCCCATTCGGTTGAAATTTGGTACGTGATGTTAGTATATGGTATCCAACAACCATGCAGGAATTGGTTCCTATCAG
This sequence comes from Haematobia irritans, assembly GCF_050003625.1. Classification (NCBI taxonomy): domain Eukaryota; kingdom Metazoa; phylum Arthropoda; class Insecta; order Diptera; family Muscidae; genus Haematobia; species Haematobia irritans. Next base: position 33,849,615 of record NC_134399.1, on the reverse strand, counting down.
TCCATAATTATATATAGTTCCCATATATACCGATCCCCAGATTTGACCTCCGGTGCCTTTTGGAGAAGCAAAATTCATCCGATCTGCTTGAAATTTGGTACGTGGTGATAGTATATGATATTTAACAACCATGACAAAAGTGGTCCATATCAGTCCATAATCATATATAGCCCCATATAAACCGATCCCGAGATTTGGTTTTGGAGCCTCTTGGAGGAGCAAATTTCATCCGAGTGAGTTGAAATTTGGTACATTGTGCTAGTATATGGTCGTTAACAACCATGCCTAACTAGGTCCATATCGGTCTATAGTTATATATATCCCTCAGATAAATCGATTTCCAATCACATAAAGATTGGTCCATATCAAGTTCATAATTGTATACAGCCCCCATATAAGCGTAATTATTTGTAGACAACTATACATAACTTTTTTGTCTAATATATACCACGTACGGACTAACTCACAATTTAGAAAACGATGTTAAGAAGTTTTAAGATACCACAACCCAAGTAATTCGATTGTGGATGATAGTCTTTCGTAGAAGTTTCTACGCAATCCATGGTGGAGGGTACATAAGATTCGGCCTGGCCGAACTTACGGCCGTATATACTTGTTTCAACTAAAATTTAATAGTCAGTATTCTACTATTAGGACAAATAGTTTTTTTTTATAAAAAATAATCGGAGAGTTGAAATCGTCTTAGTTTTAAAACACATATTGGTTAGTGAATAATAACTTTGATCTGCAAATACCAGAAATATTGATTTTAGGTCCCATAAAATTTATACCGATCGTCTCTGAATAACCTTCTGATCTAGCCCTTGATATCCGTCCATCCGTCTGTCCATGTATTGTAGTTGTCCATGTATTTGTAGTAAATTTGAGTACGAAATTTAACACAAGGTAACTTTGCGTTATATCAACCAAATCTCCAAAATCCAAATGCGTTCAGATTTGGATATAGTCTCCATATATAAGTATCACAGATTCAATAACCGGTCTTATTAAAATTTAGTACGAGGTGGTCTCCTATAGTATCAAAGATGCCAAATTTCATCCAAATCGGTTCTGGATTAGATATAGCTCCCATATATATGTATCGGACGATTTTCGCAAGTAAATCAAATAACTATGTTCCGTGTTAATTTGAAATCTATCTGTGATGTTTTACTTAATATACTAACCTTACATTCGGTGAAGGCGTGTTACCGCCTCATCACAACATTGAAAAGTATTGCGCTGTATTCCTTTAGATTTCAACCATGGCAGCCCGATGTATCTGGCTCACTTAGACTATTCAGTCCATTGTGATACCACATTGGTGAACTTCTCTCTTATCACGGAGTGCTGCCCAGAAATGTCACCAGCATTACTGAGGTGGGATAATCCACCGCTGAAAAACTTTTTGGTGTTCGGTCAAAGCAGGAATCGAACACACGACCTCGTGTATGCAAGGCGGGCATGCTAACCATTGCACCACGGTGGCTCCCGTGGATGACATCAATTGTTTACTTAGACCAGTATAGGTCCATTGTGATTCCTCGGTGTAATCTTTCAAGCTCCTCCTTCCGATGTCGTCCCCTTTGAAGTAGTCTCAGAACTTCCAATTGTCCGTCTTCTATTAAATAAATCTTAGAACAACCAATGAGAGGCCCTGATGAAGGAAGATCAGTGAGAACCTGAAAGAAACAGGAGCCCAGTATCTTGTTTCTTCTAAAGGATAATGCTGGACACTTACACAGGAAGCGGTACGAGTCTTCCGTAACTTCCGGGTCCAGACACCGTCTACAGATGTCATCATCTTTAAGGCCTATTTTTACCCAAGTGTGTTATGTCCTGTTGTAATGCCAATCTAAGGCCGCAATTCCTCTTTGTTCATCGACATTAAAATTTCGCAGTTCCTTCGGTTCTTTTCGTCCCATATCAACTTGGTTTGCTCGCAACCTTCCGAAGAGACCCAACGTCTCCGCCATATTTCACCATATTTGACTTCTATCCTGTAAAGATAAGAAGATAGTGGAGGAAAAACGTCCACTTGGATATTATTCGTCCCACGAGCGCCCTCCTTATCCAGCACATCCGCCTCCCCATTCCCTAATATCTCACAGTGACCAGATGAGTACCTGGTCACATAATATAACTCTGTGAGACGGAATTATATTATGCTGTTCAGTGAGAACCTTGAGTTCCCTACGACATCGGCTGACTACATTAGACCTTATATCAGCCTTTCATAAGGTTTTTATAGCTGCCGACGTGGAAGCTGATATCGCTTCCGAATAACGGCCTCATCAACAGCGACTCAGCAGCTTTTGCGATAGCAGAAATCTTCGCCTGAAAAATACTGCAATCACTATCTAGCGTGTAAGACTCTCGTATGGGAGCCACCGTGGTGCAATGGTTAGCATGCCCGCCTTGCATACACAAGGTCGTGTGTTCGATTCCTGCTTCGACCGAACACCAAAAAGTTTTTCAGCGGTTGATTATCCCACCTCAGTAATGCTGGTGACATTTCTGAGGGTTTCAAAGCTTCTCTAAGTGGTTTCACTGCAATGTGGAACGCCGTTCGGACTCGGCTATAAAAAGGTGGTCCCTTGTCATTGATCTTAACATGGAATCGGGCAGCACTCAGCGATAAGAGAGAAGTTCACCAATGTGGTATCACAATGGACTGAAAAGTCTAAATGAGCCTGATACATCGGGCTGCCACCTAACCTAACCTAACCATGGTCATATATAACCCCCATAAAAATCGATTCTCAGATTTGACTTTCGGACACAAGTTACCAAATTTTAACCAAACTCAAATTATTGTGGTTATTATAAGAAAAAAGTTTTTTTTTTCGTCGAGTGAAATGTTTTCTTATGTTATTTTATTAGTTTTTTTTTCAGTATTCGCATTATTACATTTTTTGATCTCTCCTATTAGCCACAATTTGTTGGATGTGTAAATATTGGAAAAATTTTGAAAGTTGCCTTTTCACCAGGCACCGGATATCGGTTTATATTCAGACTATATCTAAAAGTGGTAGGGTATGCCCCATTTGCAATACATCAATAACAACTACTTGTGTCCAGTTTCAAGTCAATAGCTATTTGGTTTCGGAGTGAAGTCAACAGACGAAAGGACAGACGGACGGATATCGCTAAATCGACTTACAATTTCACAACGTGAGAATACATATATTTTGTGCGGTCTGATACCAGTATTTCGAGGTTTTACAAACGGAATGACAAAACTAGTATATCCCCCATTCTATGGTGGAGTCTACGACCATAGGCTAAAACTAAAAAAAAAAAAAAAACAATTATATACGGCCGTAAGTTCGGCCAGGCCGAATCTTATGTACCCTCCACCATGGATTGCGTAGAAACTTCTTCTAAACACTGCCATCAACAAAATCGAATTACTTGAGTTGCGGTAACGCTTGCCGATGGCAAGGTAGCTTAACACCTCCTAACACAGTCTTCTAAAATGTAAGTAAGTCCATACGTGATATATATTAAATAACAAAAATACCGATTAAATACGTATATTATTCAGTTTGACAAAGTTTTCTATAGAAATAAAATTTTGACAAAATTTTCTATAGAAATAAAATTTTCTATAGAAATAAAATTTTGAAAAAGTTTTCTATAGAAATAAAATTTTGACAAAATTTTCTATAGAAATAAAATGTTAACAAACTTTTCAATAGAAATATAATTTTGACACAATTTTCTATGGAAATAAAATTTTGACAAAAGTTTCTATAGAAATAAAATTTTGGTAGATTATTTTTGGCTTGAGTGGCATCCATGATTATGAACCGATATGGACCAATTTTTGTGTGATTGGAGATCGGCTATATATAACTATAGACTGATATGGACCAATTTTGGTATGGTTGTTAGCGGCCATATAGTTACACCACGTTCCAAATTTGAACCGGATCGAATGAATTTTGCTCCTCCAAGAGGCTCTGGAGGTCAAATGTGGGGATCGGTTTATATGGGTGCTATATATAATTGTGAACCGATGTGGACCAATTTTTGCAAGGATGTTAGAGACCATATACCAACATCATGTAACAAATTTCAGCCGGATCGGATGAAATTTGCTTCTGATTGAGGCTTCGCAAGCCAAATATGGGGATCGGTTTATATGGGGGCTATATGTATATAGTTATGGACCGATGTGGTCCAATTTTTGCATGTTTGTTAGAGACCATATAGCGACACCATGTACCAAACTTCAGCCGGATCGGATGAAATATGCTTCTCTTAGAGGCTCCGCTAGCCAAATCTGGCGGTGCCTTTATATGGGGGCTATACGTAAAAGTGGACCGATATGGCCCATATGCAATGCCATCCGACCTACATCAATAACAACTACTTGTGCCAAGTTTCAAGTCGATAGCTTGTTTCGTTCGGAAGTTAGCGTGATTTCAACAGACGGACGGACGGACATGCTTAGATCGACTCAGAATTTCACCACGACCCAGAATATATATACTTTATGGGGTCTTAGAGCAATATTTCGATGTGTTACAAACGGAATGACAAAGTTAATATACCCCCCATCCTACACTCAAAAAAAAGTTTACTTGGATCCAAAGATTTTGACCTTCCCTTAAGGATTTTGGTATTGATTACGAGCCAAATATGCGGCTTCTTTAAAATAAAGAATTTTTTTTAGCGACCTATCTGGCTTTAAATCTACGACTAATAAAATTAAAATTAGGATACAGATCGCTTTTATCGAATGTTCATTCTATTTTGCCGGTATATTAAGAGAGCTATTCACGTACAAACAAATGCCAGTTTAAAAATCCAAATTATAACGGATACTTCAAAGTAAAAAATTTTTTCTTAATTCGAAAAAACTTTAAACCAAAGACGCTAAATCCTCAAAATAAGTCTTAGCCTATATTTGAAGCGTTTTTATCTTAAATCTAAAGTTTCAATATATCAGTCAAATTAAGGACAATTTCTTTAAATCAAAAATGTATTTCTTTACTTTAAAGAAAATAAGCCTTAGTTCAAAGACATGTGACTTTAACGGAGGGACCCAAGTTTGCAAAATTTGTGTGCTAAATTTAATGAATAAAAATTTTGAAGCAAAGATTATAAATTTTATCTTAATTAAAATTTCATTGTTTAAAGAAATTTGTCCTTAATATTTGATAAATTTCGCATCCTAAAATTTAGGCTACGTAATCTTTAATATCATGTAAATATTTTTTTCAGTGTATGGTGGAGCCAATTCAACTTTATTTTAGTTCATGGTATTATTATGTTTGGAGAAAGTTTCCTGTTCTCTAATTATGTTTTGCAAACGTTAACTAAACAAACGGGGAAAAAATTATACAAAAATTATGCAAAAAAAAAACTTTTTTTTCAGTGTGGACATAAAAGCTAATTTTATTTTTAGAATATTACATCTATCGGATATCGCTTTTGGTTATAGGCATTATCAACGGGATTTCTCCACATTTTTCAATACGAAATATTCCCTATGCAAAAAAAAGGTAGTTTGTATTTCTCCTTTTCTTTCATTGTGGTTCGATCATCTTCTCATCGGAGGTTGATGACCTTAAAATGAAAATTAAAACTCACAAAATACTTCCCCATTTATTGTCGATGATTGGCAAAATATCATAACGTTTTTTTTTTCTCTCAATAAAATTAAATTGTGTTAATTGTTAATAACGAATAAACGAAATCATTATAAGCTACATATCTTTCAATCTTTTTAAATATTCAAGTACATTTGGAGAAAATTAGCACAGAATCTTGATAGGAAAACCCCAATTATTATGAACAATCACAAGTAGAAGGGGGCAAACTTTCTAATTAAATAAAAATTGCCTTAATGGAAACGAAAATGATTTGGCAAAACCCAAAAATCGAAATAAAAATATTAAAAAAAAAAAATTATTGGCAAACTTGAATTTAAAGCCAATTAAAACAAGTATATACGGCCGTAAGTTCGGCCAGGCCGAATCTTATGTACCCTCCACCATGGATTGCGTAGGAACTTCTACTAAAGGCTGTCATCCACAATCGAATTACTTGGGTTGCGATAACACTTGCCGCTGGCAAGGTATCGTAAAACTTTTTAACACTGTCTTCTAAATTGTAAGTTAGCCCATACGGGGTATATATTAAACAAAAAAAGGCCGATTAAATACGTATATAATCTAGTTTGACAAAATTTTCTATAGAAATAAAATTTTGACAAAATTTTCTATAGAAATGAAACCTTGACAAAATTTTCTATAGAAATAAAATTTTGACAAAATTTTCTATAGAAATAAAAATTTGACAAAATTTTCTATAGAAATAAAAACTTGACAAAATTTTCTATAGAAATAAAATGTTGACAAAATTTTCTATGGAAGTAAAATGTTGACAAAATTTTCTATAGCAATACAATTTTGACAAAAATTTCTATAGAAATAAAATGTTGACAAAATTTTCTATAGAAATAATATTTTGACAAACATTTCTATAGAAATAAACTTTTGACAAAACTTTCTATAGAAATGAAATTTTAACAAAACTTTCTATAGTAATAAAATTTGACAAAATTTTCTATGGAAATAAAGTTTAGGCAGGTTACAAAATTTTCTATAGAAATAAAATTTTAACAAAATTTTCTATGGAAATAAAATTTTGACAAACATTTGTATAGAAATAAACTTTTGACAAAACTTTCTATAGAAATGAAATTTTGACAAAACTTTCTATAGTAATAAAATTTGACAAAATTTTCTATGGAAATAAAGTTTTGGTAGATTATTTTTGGCGATATGGACCAATTTTTGTGTAATAAGTCATCGGCTATATATAACTAAAGACCGATATGGACCAATTTTTACATGGCTATTAGAGGCCATATATTGACAAAATGTACCAAATTTCAACCGTATCGGATGACTTTTGCTCCTCCAAGAGGTTCCGAACGTCAAATCTGGGGACGGTTTATATGGGAACTATATATAATTATGGACCGATATGGACCAGTTTTTGCATGGTTGTTAGAGACCATATACTAACACCATGTACCAAATTTCAACTGGATCGGATGAATTTTGCTCTTCCAAGAGGCTCCGGAGGTCAAATCTGGGGATCGGTTTATATGGGGGCTATATATAATTATGGACCGATATGGACCAATTTTTGCATGGTTATTAGAGGCCGTAAACTAACATCAGGTACCAAATTTCAACCGGATCGGATGAATTTTGCCCCTCCAAGAGGCTCCGGAGGTCAAATCTGGGGATCGGTTTATATGGGGGCTATACGTAAACGTGGTCCGATATGGCCCATTTTCAATACCATCCGACCTACATCAATAACAACTACTTGTGCCAAGTTTCAAGTCGATAGCTTGTTTCGTTCGGAAGTTAGCGTGATTTCCACAGACGGACGGACAGCCGGACAGACGGACAGACGGACGGACGGACAGACGGACAGACGGACAGACGGACAGACGGACAGACGGACGGACGGACGGACATGCTTAGATCGACTCAGAATTTCACCACGATCCAGAATATATATACTTTATGGGGTCTTAGAGCAATATTTCGATGTGTTACAAACGGAATGACAAAGTTAATATACCCCCATCCTATGGTGGAGGGTATAAAAATAAAGTGAAAAAGAAATTTAATAACTTCGTCGTTTGTATATGAAACACACAAAAAAATGAAGTACTGGTATATAAGTGGTATTCATGAGTTGCAACAACCTCCGAGTTATCTGTGGATAAAAGATAAGAAAAAATCTGATATTTTTTAAAATTTTTTTATCTTAATCATGAATCTCTCAAGTTTTTACTTTTTATTCCTTTTTTCCATAAAAGCTTATCTTTGCTGTTACAATTTGGCAAATTAACCCCGTGTTTTTTTTTAAGGAGCCACTTGAAGGCGGTTGCCTTGAGTTTTTCAATTTACTGCAATTGTTGAATTCATCATTCAAAATTAATTGACTTTTTCCATGACAAAAGCAAAGGCATATTTATGCAGCCACACTACAAAATCTTTACCAAGCTTTTTTGTGGTTATTTTTTTTTCTATATACAAAAAAAAGAGTCGAATAAATATGCTGTTAACAATTTCACACCCGCTCCTTTTGAAGTGTAAGCTAACAAAGCCTTCGAAGTGTGAAGAAACAAAGCAGTCAGTCCTCAATTCAGGCCATCCGTCCAACCATTATCCCGTTCATCAAACGTTTCATCCAATTCACACCTTAAACAAAACAATCTCAAAGTGTTGAAGAGCTACTTGGAAAACATTGTTCGAAATTTAACCAATTTTTATATGCCTAGAACAGTGAGGGGCATTCCCTGGAAGTTCATATTGGAGGGGGTAAGAGTTTGATGCAAGTCTCCGTTTTTTTTCGGCGAAAGTTAAGAGCCTTTTTGCATTTGATTAACTCCAAGATTAAAGGAATTAATTTCGTCGCCTTTTTGTCAAGTGGGTCTTGGTAATTTTTACAGATACTTCAATTCAAAGGATTCAAAATGTTTGAGGGGTTTATGGTTTTGCTCTGTTATCACATCAAATGGATTCAGAGTCACGAATTGTAGGTCAAAATAATATTTGTAACCGTGAAAATTTGTTTTAAAGATAATAGAATATAACACAATGAAATAGATAAAACATGTGGCCTTGCAGGCGAGTAATGATAAACTGGGGATTTTTTTTGGACTACGCAAAAAAAATATAACCAAAATTTTCCAATTAAAATTTTAATAGAATTTTAAAAATATTCAATTACAAATTTAGTTCATTCAATTATTTTTTATTTAAAACAACAAGACAATAAAAATAATCAATAATAGGGCGAAAAATTGTTGTCGAAAACATTCATGGATCGAATCTTTAAGACTTTAAGAAATGATCGACTAGGAGAAAGTCTTACACAAAAAATATCAATTATTATTATTATTTTTTTAAATTAAAATCTTAATTCTCAAGTAAAAATCTACTTCCCTACTAATCGACTATTTGTCACAAAAAATCAAATTCGATTTTTATGCACAAATTTGATTGCTTTTTTTATACCCTCCATCATAGGATGGGGGTATATTAACTTTGTCATTCCGTTTGTAACACATCGAAATATTGCTCTAAGACCCCATAAAGTATATATATTCTGGGTCGTGGTGAAATTCTGAGTCGATCTAAGCATGTCCGTCCGTCCGTCTGTTGAAATCACGCTAACTTCCGAACGAAACAAGCTATCGACTTGAAACTTTGCACAAGTAGTTGTTATTGATGTAGGTCGGATGGTATTGAAAATGGACCATATCGGTCCACTTTTACGTATAGCCCCCATATAAAGGGACTCTCAGATTTGGCTTGTGGAGCCTCTAACAGAAGCATATTTCATCCGATCCGGCTCAACTTTGGTATATGGTGTTGGTATATGGTCTCTAACAACCATGCAAAAATTGGTCCACATCGGTCCATAATTATATATAGCGCCCATATAAACCGATCCCCAGATTTGGGTTGCGGAGCCTCAAAGAGAAGCAAATTTCATCCGATCCGGCTGAAATTTGGTACATGATGTTGGTATATAGTCTCTAACAACCATGCAAAAATTGGTCCATATCGGTCCTTAATTATATATAGCCCCCATATAAACCGATCCGCAGATTTGGCTTGTGGAGCCTCTAAGAGAAGCATATTTCATCCGATCCGGCTGAAATTTGGTACATGGTGTTGGTATATGGTCTGTAACAACCATGCAAAAATTGGTCCACATCGCTCCATAGTTATATACAGATCCCATATAAACCGATCTCCAGATTTGGCTTGCGAAGCCTCAAAGAGAAGCAAATTGCAACCGATCCGGTACATGGTATTGGTATATGGTCTCTAACAACCGTGCAAAAATTGGTCCACATCGGTCCATAATTAAATATAGCGCCCATATAAACCGATCCCCAGATTTGGGTTGCGGAGCCTCAAAGAGAAGAAAATTTCATCCAATCTGGTTGTAATTTGGAACATGGTGTTAGTATATGATCTTAAACAACCGTGCCACAATTGGTCCATATCGGCCCATAATTATATATAGCCCCCATATAAAACGTTCTCCAGATTTGACCTCCGGAGCCACTTGGAGGAGCAAAATTCATCCGATCCGATTAAAATTAGGAACGTGGTGTTAGTATATGGTCGCTGACAACCATACCAAAATTGGTCCAATCACACAAAAATTGGTCCATATCGGTTCATAATCATGGTTGCCACTAGAGCCAAAAATAATCTACCAAAATTTTATTTCTATAGAAAATTTTGTCAAAATTTTATTTCTATAGAAAATTTTGTCAAAATTTTATTTCTAGAGAAAATTTTGTTAAAATTTTATTCGGTTCATAATAAAATTTTCTTCATTGTCAAAAGTTTATTTCTATAGAAAATTTTGTTCAAATTTTATTCGGTTCATAATCATGGTTGCCACTCGAGCCAAAAATAATCTACCAAGATTTTATTTCTATAGGAAATTTTGTCAAAAGTTTATTTCTATAGAAAATTTTGTTAAAATTTTATTTCTGTAGACATTTTTGTCAAAATTTTCTCTCTATAGAAAATATTTGCATTAATTAAATGTTAAATTTTTAATTGGCATCGCTTATCAATTCCGAAATTGAAACAATTTTTATTAAATATAAGTAACTATGGCCGAATGTTTGTCCAGGCCGAATCTTATGTACCCTCCACCATGAATTGCATACAAAATTCTACTAATGACTGTCAACCATAATCGAATATCTTGAAATGTGGCCACGGCTGCCAATAATAATCTACCAAAATTTGAAGCAAATTTTACCAAAAAATCTAAATGTTTCATTATTATTTCAGAACTTTGCAATATTACATATGTTGATCCGTCCTATTAGCCACACATTTTTGGGTGTATAAATATTCTTCGAATTGTAAATGTGTCGAATTTTAAATGTTTTAATAATATTAGCTTGTATCAACAGTAGAAAGTTTGTAGAAAATTATGTCAAAGTGTTATTTCTATAAAATGTTATCAAATTTTAATTTCTATAGACAAATTTGTCAAAATTGTATTTCTATAGAAAATTTTGTCAATATTTTATTTCTATAGAAAATTTTGTCAAAATTTTATCTCTGTGGAAAAAATTTCTGTACTAAATTATTTCTACAGAAAATTTTGCCAAAATTTTATTTCTATAGAAAATTTTGTAAAAATTTTATTTCTATAGAAAATTTTATCAAAATTTTATTTCTATAGAAAATTTTGTCAAAACTTTATTTCTATAGCAAATTTTGTCAAAATTTTATTTCTATAGAACATTTTGTCAAAACTTTATTTCTATAGCAAATTTTGTCAAAATTAGAAAACTTTGTCAAAATTTTTGTTCTATAGAAAATTTTACCAAAATTTTATTTCTAGAGAAAATTATGTTAAAATTTTATTTCTATAGAATATTTTATCAAATTTTTATTTCTATATAAAATTTTGTTAAAATTTTATTTTTATAGAAAATTTTGTCAAAATTTTATTTCTATAGACAATTTTGTCAAAATTTTATTTCTATAGACAATTTTGTCAAAATTTTATTTCTACATAAAACTTTGTCAAAATTTTAGTTCTACAGAAAATTTGGCTAACATTTTATTCCTAGAGAAAATTATGTTAAAATTTTATGTCTATAGAATATTTTATCAAAATTTTATTTCTATATAAAATTTTATTAAAATTTTATTTCTATAGAAAATTTTGTCAAAATTTTATTTCTATAGCAAATTTTGTCAAAATTTTATTTCTATAGAAAATTTTGTCAAAATTTTATTTCTATAGCAAATTTTGTCAAAATTTTATTCCTTTAGAAAACTTTGTCAAAATTTTAATGCAATAGAAAATTTGGCCAAAATTTTATTTCTAGAGAAAATTATATTAAAATTTTATTTCTATAGAATATTTTATCAAAATTTTATTTCTATAGAAAATTTTGTTAAAATTTTTATTCTATGGAATATTTTGTCAAAATTTTATTTCTATAGAAAATTTTGTCAACATTTATTTTTATAGACAATTATGCCAAATTATATTCCTTAATAAAATTAAAAAAAATATTTCTATAGAAATCTTGTAAAAATTTTATTTTTATTGAAAATCTTATTTCTATAGAATATTTTGTCAAAATTGTATTTCTTTAAAAAAAATCAAAATTTTATTTCTGTAGAAAATTTTGTCAACATTTTATTTTTATAGAAAATTATATCAAAATTTTATCTCTAAAGAAAATTTTGGTAAAACTTTATTTCTATAGAAAATTTAGTCAAAATTTTTCTATATTGTCAAAAATTTGTTTCCATAGAAAATTTTGTTACAATTTCAATTTTTAGAAAATTTTGTAAAATTTTATCTCTCTAGAAATTTTTGTCAACATTTTATTTTTATAGAAAATTATATCAAAATTTTATTTCTATAGAAAACTTTGTTAAAACTTTATTTCTATAGAAAATGTTGTCAACATTTTATTTCTATAGATAACTAGTGTAACCCGGCCCGCTTCACTGCGCCTTCCGAAGCGTATTTGTAGGAACATTTTGCGTTAACTTAGTCAACCATATCCTTCATGCTGAGAACAACCTCGAAAAGATTTGAATTCTTTCAAACAAATCGGACTACTTGCTTTTTCGTTTATAGGTACAAATACGGCGGTTATGCATATGTAAAACGGTTCGTCTTAAAAAATGTCGGGGAGAGGGTGTGAAAGGGTACACCCTCCAAATTTTTTAAATAATGTTCTGTATTCAAGTAGTTGGAAAATCTTCTATATTTCTTGTGAATTTTAAGTATTTTTTGTCAAGGAAAGGTATCCTTCTCTTCAACATATCTGAAAATTAAGCACTATATTATAATAACATACAAAGAATTACTGTTTCCCATCCAATAAATCGGAAAAAGCAAAAGTAGTAAAAATTTTTACCACATTAACATTTGCTAAAATGTTGGAAAATTATGCACCCTCTACGTTGGCTGCCAATTTCATGTAAATTTCAGCCTGTGCAAAAATCATAAAATTATGTACCGAGTTCCCATTTACGGACAGCCCTCTACTTTCAATTTAAGAAAAAAAAAAAAACGACAAAAGGGAACCCTCTCCCCACCTTCGCTCCACTCCGACCTGATATCGGACTATCACGTATCCTATATTAATTTCGCAACTACTCAATGGTCTCTATAATTTCTATCGAAGTAAATCGACAAAGTTTATTTCAATTTTCCCTTCCCCAACCAGATATCGAAAAATCATATACTAATTTAAAAGTCATGTATAAATTTGATCACCTCCTCCCACGTTCCCTGTAAATTTCAAGTAGATCGGCGTTGTTTAAATTTTGCTCTATTGTTTTAAAGGGACGTCACTTTCCCCGATACAATATCGACAAACACCGTAGTGAATAGCACCCCTAACCCTCCCTGAAAATTCTTGAAACTTTCCTTCAAGTGTGGGGCAAGGAAGGTTGCCTCTTCGTTCATAACCTTCCCCCACTGCCTATGTAAATTTCAAGAAAACTTATGAATTGTTGTTGTTTTTTTTTCAGTTTTAGGGGAGGACCTCCTCCCCGACTAAATATCGAAAAGTGATGTAGTGTATCTTTTGTAAACGTCCCAGAAAATGTCAATCAAATTATAAGCCTAAAGGGGCGGCCTCTCTTCCGTCCAAATATCACAAAATCAGGTATCAACTATTAATATCGTAACCTCTCCCCAGTCCTCTGTAAATTTCAAGTAACTCGGTAAACTTTAATTGTTTCTCTGTATGTAGTTACTTAAGAGAAGCGGATGTTTCCCTATGTCCTTTTATTTTTATTAAAAAATTAGGAACCTGATATAAATATCATAACCTCACTAATTTTTCCGTAAAATTTTAGTCGGGGGAGTTTAGTTTTGTTTTCACTGTACTTTAAAAAAAGTCGAACAAAGGGGAGGTCCCCCTCCGCCGACAAATATTGAAATATAAAGTTGCGGATATTTGTCTAGATGCCAAACCCAACCTTCAATGAAAATTTCAAGCAAATCGGTCAACTTTGGTCCAATTTTCAAAAAGTATGACAAAGGGGAGGTCCCCCTCCGCGACCAGGTGTCCAAAAATGAGGTACCCTATTTTCACCACATGAATGCCCCCTACGATCTCTGAAAGTTTCAAGTAAATCGGTTCAGCCGTTTCGGAGCCAACTCGGAACATACAAACAAACAAACAAACAAACAAATAAACAAACATAGATTGAATTTTATATATATAGATTTTGTCAAAATTTTATTTCCACAGAAAATTTTGTCAAAATTTTATTGCTATTGAAAATTTTATTTCTATAGAAAATTTTGTCAAAATTTAATTTCTATAGAAAATTTTGTCAAAATTTAATTTCTGTGGAAAATTTGGGAAAATTTTATTACTATAGAAAATTTAGTCAAAATTTTATTTTTATAGAAAATATTGTCAAAATTTTATTTCTATAGAAAATTCTGTTAAAATTTTATTGCTTCAGAAAATGTTGTTAAAACTTTATTTCTATAGAAAATTTTGTCAAAATTATATTTCTATACAAAATTTAGCTTGGTTAGTTTAGGTTAGGTGGCAGCCCGATGTATCAGGCTCACTTCGACTATTCAGTCCATTGTGATGCCACATTGGTGAACTTCTCTCTTATCACTGAGTGCTGCCCGATTCCATGTTAAGTTCAATAACAAGGGACCTCCTTTTTATAGCCGAGTCTTAACGGCGTTCCACATTGCAGTGAAACCACTTAGAGAAGCTTTGAAACCCTCAGAAATGTCACCAGCATTACTGAGGTGGAATAATCCACCGCTGAAAAACTTTTTGGTGTTCGATCGAAGCAGGAATCGAGCCACCACGGTGTCTCCCAAAATTTAGCTAAAATTTTATTTCTATAGAAAATTTTGTCCAAATTTTACTTCTATTGAGAATGTTGTCAAAATTTTATTTCTATTGTCAAACATAATTATATACGTATATTTAATCGGCCTTTTATACCCTCCATCATAGGATGGGGGTATATTAACTTTGTCATTCCGTTTGTAACACATCGAAATATTGCTCTAAGACCCCATAAAGTATATATATTCTGGGTCGTGGTGAAATTCTGAGTCGATCTAAGCATGTCCGTCCGTCCGTCCGTCCGTCCGTCCGTCTGTTGAAATCACGCTAACTTCCGAACGAAACAAGCTATCGACTTGAAACTTGGCACAAGTAGTTGTTATCGATGTAGGTCGGATGGTATTGAAAATGGGCCATATCGGTCCACTTTTACGTATAGCCCCCATATAAAGGGACCCTCAGATTTGGCTTGTGGAGCCTCTAACAGAAGCATATTTCATCCGATCCGGCTGAAATTTGGTATATGGTGTTGGTATATGGTCTCTAACAACCATGCAAAAATTGGTCCACATCGGTCCAAAATTATATATAGCCCCCATATAAACCGATCCCCAGATTTGGCTTGCGGAACCTAAAAAAGAAGCAAATTTGATCCGATCTGGCTGAAATTTGGTACATGGTGTTGGTATATGGTCTCTAACAACCATGCAAAAATTGGTTCACATCGGTCCATAATTATATATAGCCCCCATATAAACCGATCCCCAGATTTGGCTGGTGGAGCCTCTAAGAGAAGCATATTTCATCCGATCCGGCTGAAATTTGGTACATGGTGTTGGTATATGGTCTCTAACAACCATGCAAAAATTGGTCCATATCGGTCCACATTTACGTATAGCCCCCATAAACGGACCCCCAAATTTGGTTTGCGAATGCCCTAAGAGAAACAAATTTCATCCGATCCGGCTGAAATTTGGTACATGGTGTTAGAATATGGTCCCTAACAACCATGCAAAAATTGGTTCACATCGGTCCATAATTATATATAGCCCCCATATAAACCGATCCCCCGATTTGGCTTGCGGAGCCTCTTAGAGAACCAAATTTCATCCGATCCGGCTGAAATTTGGTACATGGTGTTAGTATATGGTCTCTAACAACCATGCAAAAATTGGTCCACATCGGTCCATAATTATATATAGCCCCCATATAAACCGATCCCCCGATTTGGCTTGCGGAGCCTCTTAGAGAACCAAATTTCATCCGATCCGGCGGAAATTGGTACATGGTGTTAGAATATGGTCCCTAACAACCATGCAAAAATTGGTCCACATCGGTCCATAATTATATATAGCCCCCATATAAACCGATCCCCCGATTTGGTTTGCGGAGCCTCTAAGAGAAGAAAATTTCATCCGATCCGGCTGAAATTTAGTACATGGTATTGGTATATGTTCTCTAATGACCATGCAAAAATTGGTCCACATCGGTCCATAATTGTATATAGCCCCCATATAAACCGATTCCCAGATTTGTCCTCCGGAGCCTCTTGGAGGAGCAAAATTAATCCGATCCGGTATAAATTTGAAACATGGTGTTAGAATGTGGTCTCTAACAAACACGAAAGAATTGGTCCATATCGGTCCATAATTATATATAGCCCCCATATAACCGTTCCCCAGATTTGATCTCCGGAGCCTCTTGGAGGAGCAAAATTCATCCGATCCGGTTCAAATTTGGAACGTGGTGTACTATATGGCCGCTAACAACAATACGAAAATTGGTCCATATCAGTCTATAGTTATATATAGCCGATTTCCAATCACACAAAAATTGGTCCATATCGGTTCATATTCATGGTTGCCACTCGAGCCAAAAATAATCTACCAAAATTTTATTTTTATGGAAAACATTGTCAAAATATTATTTCTATAGAAAATTTTGTCAAAATTTTATTTCTATAGAAAATGTTGTCAAAATTTTATTTCTATAGACAATTTTGTAAAAATTGTATTTCTATAGAATTTTTTTTCAAAATTTTATTTCTATAGGAAATTTTGTCAAAATTTTATTTCTACAGAAAATTTTTTCCAAATTTTATTTCTATAGAAAATTTTTTCTAAATTTTATTTCTATAGAAAATGTTGTCAAAATTTTATTGTGTCAAAATTTTATTTCAATCGAAACTTTAAACTTAATTATATACGTACTTAATCGGCCTTTTTTAGTTTAATATATACTACGTATGGACTACCTTGTAATTTAGAAGACGGTGTTAAGAAGTTTTAAGATACCTTGCCATCGACAAGTGTTACCGCAACCCAAGTAATTCGATTGTGGATGACAGTCTTTAGTAGAAGTTTCTACGCAATCCATGGTGGAGGGTACATAAGCTTCGGCCTGGCCGAACTTACGGCCGTATATACTTGTTTTAGTTTAATATATACCACGTATGGACTACCTTGCAATTTAGAAGACGGTGTTAGGAAGTTTTAAAATACCTTACCATCGGCAAGTGTTACCGCAACCCAAGTAATTCGATTGTGGATGACAGTCTTCAGAGGAAGTTTCTACGCAATCCATGGTGGAGGGTACATAAGCTTCGGCCTGACCGAACTTATGGCCGTATTTACTTGTTTTTTTTTTGTATATGGGGTTAAGAGTTTAGACAAAAATTGCTACCTTTCAAATAAAAAAGAATATGGTTTCTTTTATATAAAATTGCCTTTACTTTAGAAAATTTATCCACTCATGTACATGTACAGAGCTGTAGTTATTCAACTGTCTATTTATCTGTGCTAGCTCAATTTGTTTGGACGTATTCATTATTATTGAGATGACTATGGCTATTAGCAAAGTGGCTCAAATATCAAAGACATTTTTTCTGTGTCGGCCAAAAGATGTTTGATGATTATGTTTACGAAAGTCAACAAAATTTGCTATATGGGAAGGCCATTCTTTGAGTATTTGAAAGCAATTTTGTCATTTAAGACAAAACAAATTGTTAATTTAAGAAAAATATAAAATCTATTTATTATGATTTTCTAAGGCGGAAACTTTTGATGTCAGCAAATATGCAAATGACGATGGTGATGGATGGTCCTTAAGCATATTTCATATAAGAACTGAAATAATTGTATGAAAAATAATAAATGACGTATGTGTAGAGGAAATTTATTTTTAAAATATACGAATCACCCATTTATCATACAGGGTGTATCATATAAAATTTTTATTTATTTTGGAAATTCTGATTTGATTTTGAAATAATATCCCATGGTTTTTGTATTTTTTTTTAGGTTTCTCGCCTTTGAAAAACTTCCCTGGCAGTGGCACATGCATACCAGGTAATAAGAATTTTTTATATATGACCTTATAAGAAAGAATATCCCTGTATTTAAGGAAATATCCCCCTAAATTAAGCTCTATTAAAATGCAAAGAATTTCCCTTCTCATTGAATTTATTCATTTCTGATTTCAACTGATTTCAAGTGATTTGCAACCCATAATACAAAAGGCAACTTAAACAATAGGTATGGTCTCCATTGTCGTGGCCAGAGAAGAGGAACATGTGCTGGGGTGAAGATGCACAGAAAAAATATTTCTTGCCTTTAAAATACCAACACGTGTTTTGCTTAGTATAAAAGAGACATTTCTTTGATTTAAAGTTTTCTACTTATACATAAAACAAGATTACTTAGATCCAAAGATTTTGACCTTGGCTTATGGATTTTGGTGTTGACTCCGCATTTTTTAAAATAAAGAAAACAAGTATATACGGCCGTAAGTTCGGCCAGGCCGAAGCTTATGTACCCTCCACCATGGATTGCGTAGAAACTTCTACTAAAGACTGTCATCCACAATCGAATTACTTGGGTTGCGGTAACACTTGTCGATGGCAAGGTATCTTAAAACTTCTTAACACCGTCTTCTAAATTACAAGGTAGTCCATACGTAGTATATATTAAACTAAAAAAGGCCGATTAAATACGTATATAATTAAGTTTAAAGTTTCGATTGAAATAAAATTTTGACACAATAAAATTTTGACAACATTTTCTATAGAAATAAAATTTTGAAAAAATTTTCTATAGAAATAAAATTTGGAAAAAATTTTCTGTAGAAATAAAATTTTGACAAAATTTCCTATAGAAATAAAATTTTGAAAAAAAAAATCTATAGAAATACAATTTTTACAAAATTGTCTATAGAAATAAAATTTTGACAACATTTTCTATAGAAATAAAATTTTGACAAAATTTTCTATAGAAATAATATTTTGACAATGTTTTCCATAAAAATAAAATTTTGGTAGATTATTTTTGGCTCGAGTGGCAACCATGAATATGAACCGATATGGACCAATTTTTGTGTGATTGGAAATCGGCTATATATAACTATAGACTGATATGGACCAATTTTCGTATTGTTGTTAGCGGCCATATAGTACACCACGTTCCAAATTTGAACCGGATCGGATGAATTTTGCTCCTCCAAGAGGCTCCGGAGATCAAATCTGGGGAACGGTTATATGGGAGCTATATATAATTATGGACCGATATGGACCAATTCTTTCGTGTTTGTTAGAGACCACATTCTAACACCATGTTTCAAATTTATACCGGATCGGATTAATTTTGCTCCTCCAAGAGGCTCCGGAGGACAAATCTGGGAATCGGTTTATATGGGGGCTATATACAATTATGGACCGATGTGGACCAATTTTTGCATGGTCATTAGAGAACATATACCAATACCATGTACTAAATTTCAGCCGGATCGGATGAAATTTTCTTCTCTTAGAGGCTCCGCAAACCAAATCGGGGGATCGGTTTATATGGGGGCTATATATAATTATGGACCGATGTGGACCAATTTTTGCATGGTTGTTAGGGACCATATTCTAACACCATGTACCAATTTCCGCCGGATCGGATGAAATTTGGTTCTCTAAGAGGCTCCGCAAGCCAAATCGGGGGATCGGTTTATATGGGGGCTATATATAATTATGGACCGATGTGGACCAATTTTTGCATGGTTGTTAGAGACCATATACTAACACCATGTACCAAATTTCAGCCGGATCGGATGAAATTTGGTTCTCTAAGAGGCTCCGCAAGCCAAATTGGGGGATCGGTTTATATGGGGGCTATATATAATTATGGACCGATGTGAACCAATTTTTGCATGGTTGTTAGGGACCATATTCTAACACCATGTACCAAATTTCAGCCGGATCGGATGAAATTTGTTTCTCTTAGGGCATTCGCAAACCAAATTTGGGGGTCCGTTTATGGGGGCTATACGTAAATGTGGACCGATATGGACCAATTTTTGCATGGTTGTTAGAGACCATATACTAACACCATGTACCAAATTTCAGACGGATCGGATGAAATATGCTTCTCTTAGAGGCTCCACCAGCCAAATCTGGGGATCGGTTTATATGGGGGCTATATATAATTAAGGACCGATATGGACCAATTTTTACATGGTTGTTAGAGACCATATACCAACATCATGTACCAAATTTCAGCCGGATCGGATGAAATTTTCTTCTCTTTGAGGCTCCGCAAGCCAAATCTGGGGATCGGTTTATATGGGGGCTATATATAATTATGGACCGATGTGAACCAATTTTTGCATGGTTGTTAGAGACCATATACCAACACCATGTACCAAATTTCAGCCAGATCGGATCAAATTTGCTTCTCTTTTAGGTTCCGCAAGCCAAATCTGGGGATCGGTTTATATGGGGGCTATATATAATTTTGGACCGATGTGGACCAATTTTTGCATGGTTGTTAGAGACCATATACCAACACCATATACCAAATTTCAGCCGGATCGGATGAAATATGCTTCTGTTAGAGGCTCCACAAGCCAAATCTGAGGGTCCCTTTATATGGGGGCTATACGTAAAAGTGGACCGATATGGCCCATTTTCAATACCATCCGACCTACATCGATAACAACTACTTGTGCCAAGTTTCAAGTCGATAGCTTGTTTCGTTCGGAAGTTAGCGTGA
Organism: Haematobia irritans; assembly: GCF_050003625.1. Lineage (NCBI taxonomy): Eukaryota > Metazoa > Arthropoda > Insecta > Diptera > Muscidae > Haematobia > Haematobia irritans. The sequence continues at coordinate 33,828,696 of NC_134399.1, read as the reverse complement.
TTTCAACAGACGGACGGACATGCTTAGATCGACTCAGAATTTCACCACGACCCAGAATATATATACTTTATGGGGTCTTAGAGCAATATTTCGATGTGTTACAAACGGAATGACAAAGTTAATATACCCCCATCCTATGATGGAGGGTATAAAAAAAACAAGTAAGTAAAGTAGAAAGTCGGGCGGGGCCGACTATATCATACCCTAAACCACCATTACAGAATTAGTAATCATAAGCATTTGTGGGGTAACATATAGGTCTGGGAGATAAACCGCAGTTGCATATTTAAGCAAATTAAGGGGTATATGTCTGTGGGTGCTTTGTGTCAATCTGACTATAGCTCATAGTCAATGTTGCCAAGGCAAATGTTCGGTTTACCCTACAAGGACAAAAAAAGTTCCCTACTTTCCCATACATTCTCAAACAATTTTCCCTACTATATTTTTCGTTAAATGTAAAAAAATTTACAACACAAAAATGGTTCTAAGTACTTTATTATCTTAGAACATGAATATGCAACGTATATAACTGAGAATATAAATTTGTATTACCACCACGGTTGCCACAGTTGGTAGAATTCTACCCAAATTAGTAATCTTTTTGTTAAATCTCTATAAAAATAAAATTTTGGAAAAAGTTTCTATAAACAAATTTTTGTGAGAAATTTTTCTGTAGAAATAAAATTTTGACAATAAATTCTATAGATATAAAATTTTGAGAAAAAATTCCACAGAAATAAAATTTTGAGAACATTTTTTATGGAAATAATATTTTGAAAAAAAAATTCTATAGAAATACAATTTTGACAAAATGTTCTATAGAAATAAAATGTTGACAAAATTTTCTACAGGAATAAAGATTACCACACATTGTTAAAGATCAAGCCTTGCCGGCATCTAATTTCCTCCTCTAGAGCCACCAAAATGTAAAAATTATTACAAATTGTTTTGAGTGAAAATGTCCTATATTGTGGCCCTACGTCCCTACAAGACGCTAAATATTAGATAAACCCTACATATAGGGAATTTCCCCTACTTCTAGCAACACTGGCTGTGTTGATATTGCGCCTACGGAGCTAGTATACCACTAATATTGAGCACATTATTAAAAAAGAGAAAATCGTTAAATTAGTGTGGGTAATAAATACAAATTTGTAAAAATCGACCAATATTCTTATGTAAGAGCTACAAGTACGATCGGCTAGTACATCAAAATTTGAAATTTGAGTAACATTGGTTAATAAATAAGAGTACTATGGCCAAATTAGGGAAAATCGAGCGATGCATATATATGGAAGCTATATCTAAATCTGAACCAATTTGCATAATATATTGCGGGTTTGATTAATACCACAAAAGGTTACCTTGTGCAAGATTTGAGTAAGATCAGTTACGAAATGAGGCATGTATGGTCAAACATAAGGTTATAAGGGCGAATTTTTCAAAATCGGGCGATACATATATGGGAGCTATATCTAAATTTGAACCGATTTCGATGAAATTTTTCACATATAGTTTGTGCTATAGAAGACTACATTTAGCCAAATTTGCGTAAGATAGGTTGATAAATAAGGGTTTTATGACCAAATTTAGAAAAATCGGGCGGTACATATATATGGGAGCTATAGCTAAATCTGAACCGATTTCGATGATTTTTTGCACATATAGTTAGTGCTATAGAAGATTATATTTAGCCAACATTGAGTAAGATCGGTTGATAAATAAAGGTTTTATGGCCAAATTTAGAAAAATCGGGCGGTACATATATATGGGAGCTATAGCTAAATCTCAACCGATTTCGATGATTTTTTGCACATATAGTTAGTGCTATAGAAGATCATATTTAGCCAACTTTGAGTAAGATCGGTTGATAAATAAAGGTTATGTGGCCAAATTTGGGAAAATCGGGCGATACATATATATGAGAGCTATATCTAAATCTGAACCGATTTGGATGAAATTTTGCAGACTTCAAGAACGATGGAAAAGATTACCTTTTGCCAAATTTGGTGACGATCCGTTTGAAAAAACGCGCAACGTGACCCCATTTGTCGAAATCGGGCGATACATATATATGGGAGCTATATCTAAATTTGATCCGATTTCTTCCAAATTCAATAGCGTTCGTCCTTGTGCCCAAAAAACTCCCTGTACAAAATTTCATCAAAATCGGTTAATAATTGCGACCGGAATCCTGTGAACAACAAATACATGGACAGACGGACGGACGGACGGACACCAAGCGCTAGATCGACTCAGGAGGTGATTCTGAGTCGATCGGTATATATTTTGTGGGGTCTAAAATCAATATTTCTGGTAGGCACATTTTTTGGCCGATCAAACTTATTATACCCTAAACACTATGTGGTTTAGGGTAGAGGTGTGCGCGTGAGTGAAATTTCACTCACACTCACGCACATTCACGAAGTCAAATATTTATTCACGCACGCTCCGGCACGATAAGTGTCGTAGCCACTCCCAGTCACGCACATTCACGAAATGAAAAGCAGTAATCACGCACGCTCACGCACGAAGTACTTTTACAGACTCACGCTCACGCACGATTCACGACAATTCACGTGATCCACGACAAATTCACGAGACTCATGACATTTCCCATCGGAAATAAGCAAGGGTGATAAAATTCATAAACAAAATATAGTTCGACAACTAAATCAATTTCAGTTAACATACGAGTAAGAATTAAATCTTGATTTTTTTTCGTGAGCGTGATTTTGCAGAAATTTTATTCACGCACGTCATATTTGTTTTAGTCCCATTCACGCACATTCACGGGAGTTGCTTCAGATTTTATTCACGACTCACGTGATTCACGCGTGAATCACGCGTGTCACGATAATTTCGTGTCACGCGCACACCACTAGTTTAGGGTATAAAAATCGCTTCTATAACATGTATCCAAAACACATTTTGCTTCAAGCATATATATTTTCAGGATTGGTCCAAACAAAATATTGTTTGTATTGTTCAAATATATTATGTTCCACCTTAGGGCATACACTGGTAGTAAAAAATTTTAATGAAATTTTCTTTGTGTGGATATATTTTGCAGACGCCAATTTGCTACTTCCACTATTTTACTTGTAGCATACTGTCTGGGTCTCTCTTTCTAAACACATATATATTTATAGGCAATTTCCTAATTAATATCTGTTTGCATCTAAGCATATTATATTTACAAACATTTTATGTCCCAAACATAATATGTTCTAACATATTAACATATATGTTCCAAACATATTATGCTAGTTTATGAACATTATATGCTTGCACTAAAAAAAATATTTTTACACCCAAACATATGAAAACAGTCTTTTTTCGTCCGTGTAGTAAGCTTATTTTCTAATATCAAAGAAAATCATATCATTCAAGCAAATATAAATGACTTTGGGTTAGGCAAAGTTCAAATTTTCTACAAAATTAGTTCATTTATAGCATTAATTTTTTAATTATTCCGGTAAAATCCACATGTATGTATGTATGTTCATAAGCTACTATTAAAGTCAACACAAACGCATACCACCAACAATTTAATATAACCCTTCTACGATACTCAGAAAAAAAAATAAAATTCAATTTAAAATAGCGTTAAGTAATAAATTTTGTAAATTGCTAATAAAATGTAAAAACAACACCCGCTCGCCGAAACAAATTTTTTTGGTAGTTAAAAAAAACAACAACCTGTTCTCTGTTCAACAAAAAAGGATGTTAACTAAACTCACACACAAAGTCATACAACACACATCAGTACACACACATACATACGAATTCATGTCATTCCAATAAATAAACAAATTCACTTTCATTTCACTAGCAAATACACATATGGAAGCATATGTGTGTGTATGTGTGCGTATGAGTGAGAGAGTGTTTCCTCCGTCATACATGGTAAATAATGAAAAATTCATTTTGTTGCATTTGTAACGGTAATAAATATTTGTAAGTGCCCAAAAATTGGTATAAAACTTCATTTGCTTCCATCACACCTCCCCCTCCCCTCAGTCAACCACATGTGCTATAGAGAGCAGCTTCAATGGATAAGCAACAAGACCACGATTTGTACAAAAACAAGAAACACTTGCATATGTGAAGTTGTCCTGATAACGTATGATATACATTGTTCATTCATTCACTTTTACACATATACAGATGTATACACGCACACAAACACAACGAACGAAGTCTATCTCATACATGTACGTTTGTGTTCTCGTTGGCACAAGCCATCTCCTTGACAAGCAATTTTAATCCTTTCGGCGTCAGTGTTATGGCACAGTGTTCCTCCGACGTCGACTGGGAGGTGAATTCAAAAGGCATACGAGAAGAGTATGTGACCAATGAACATTGTAGTATTCATTCCGATGATGTCATTTCCATAAAATAAAGATATTTTAAGGAACCAAACGAACGAAAATTAGTTATGCCGGATTAACAACAGATGGCGCAATTCGGCATATACTCATCAAAAAATCACGAATCTACACGGATAGAAAAAGGTTCAGATTTATATTACTTAGTCATTCAACCGTCGAACGGAACGGACGTGTTTTTTAATAGCGGATAAAATCATCGTAATAAGTACCTACTACGAATTTCAAGTGTGGTGGGATATTAGGCCACCATGCAGAGAAATTCAAAGACATCATCTGGGTTGCTAACTTCAGGGCCCAGTGGACGGGTATCGACTGGAGTCGACCTGTAGACGGGTCGACAGGTGGCGACACTTTGACAAGTCGAACCTTTTCCAAGGTAACGGCATCAAAAGGAGGTAATCCCTCTCGAAAGAGATTCAAGGAACGCAGAAATGCTTTGTTTATCCTAAACAAATTAGGATCAGTCGACCCAAGCACATTGTCGGCTAAAAAAAGCTATTCCTTAAAAATGCGCTCAAGGAATTCTTGAGGCTGGAAAAAGGGAACGATCACCGGATGAGCTGCCATCCTCCAAAAGGGATCAACGATCGTTTGCCTCAGTTGCTAAAGACAGCTTTGTGATGGCTATCATTAATAAAGGAGCATTGGACGGTACGGTTCCAAAGCAAAAAATGGGGGGAAATTGAGAATGCTTTGTCTGGCGTCTACTCACAGGTGCTGGAAAAGTTTCCCGGCCCAGATCCTCGACACCAAGAGGCTGGTTGGTATCAAGGACGATTTAAGCTAGTCGCATTTGAGGACCAGAGGTCCTCTGATACTAATTGGTGAAGTTTGGGAAGGAGCTGCTCTAGAGTTAGTCGAGAAGAAAGACATACCGGCTAGACCTAGAGCACATGCGTGGATACCTGCAAACCCTCCTGACCCTGAATCCATTTTTATACCCTCCACCATAGGATGGGGGTATATTAACTTTGTCATTCCGTTTGTAACACATCGAAATATTGCTCTAAGACCCCATAAAGTATATATATTCTGGGTCGTGGTGAAATTCTGAGTCGATCTTAGCATGTCCGTCCGTCCGTCTGTTGAAATCTAACGCTAACTTCCGAACGAAACAAGCTGTAGACTTGAAACTTGGCACAAGTAGTTGTTATTGATGTAGGTCGGCCATATCGGTCCACTTTTACGTATAGCCCCCACACTAATAGAAAAAGTTTCGTTATATCAACGAGATGTGTCGTTAAAAGTAAGCCAATGATATAAATTCGTTAATATAACGAAATTTTTCGTTAATATAACGAATTTTCTGCAAATTAACGTAACGTTTCGTACTATTAACGAATATTTTCATTGTATTAATGAAAATTTTTCGTTATATCAATGAAAATTTTTCATTGGCTGACTTTTAATAAAATTTTCTTTGTGTGCATATAAACGGACCCCCAAATTTGGCTTGCGATTGCTCTAAGAGAAGCAAATTTCATCCGATCCGGCTGAAATTTATAAATACATGGTATATGTATTTGGTATATGTTCTCTAATGACTATGCAAAAATTGGTCCACATCGGCCCTTAATTATATATAGCCCCCATATAAACCGATCCCCAGATTTGACCTCCGGAGCCTCTTAGAGGAGCAAAATTCATCCGATCCGGTTGAAATTTGGTACGTGGTGTTAGTATATGGTCTCTAGCAACCATGCAAGAATTGGTCCATATCGGTCCATAATTATATATAGCCCCCATATAAATCGATCCCCAGATTTGTCCTCCGGAGCCTCTTGGAGGAGCAAAATTCATCCGATCCGGTTGAAATTTGCAACGTGGTGTTAGTATAAGACCGCTAATAACCATGCCAAAATTGGTCCATATCGGTCTATAGTTATATATAGCCGATCCCCAATCACACAAAAATTGGTCCATATCGGTTCATAATCATGGTTGCCACTCGAGCCAAAAATAATCTACCAAAATTATATTTTTATAGAAAACATTGTCAAAATGTTATTTCTATAAAAAATTTTGTCCAAATTTTATTTCTATAAAAAATTTTGTCCAAATTTTATTTCTATAAAAAATTTTGTCCAAATTTTATTTCTATAGAAAATTTTTTCCAAATTTTATTTCTATAGAAAATTTTGTCAAAATTTTATTTCTATAGAAAATTTTGTCAAAATTTTATTTCTATAGAAAATTTTGTCAAAATTTTATTTCTATAGAAAGTTTTTTCCAAATTTTATTTCTGTAGAAAATTTTTTCCAAATTTTATGTCTATAGAAAATGTTGTCAAAATTTTATTTTGTCAAAATTTCATTTCTTTAGAAACTTTAAACTTAATTATATACGTATTTAATCTGCCTTTTTAGTTTAATATATACCACGTATGGACTATGTGGTGTATATTACGGTGTTAGGAAGTTTTAAGATACCTTGCCATCGGCAAGTGTTACCGCGACCTAAGTAATTCGATTGTGGATGACAGTCTTCTACGAAATCCATGTCACAATCCATATCGCAATCCATGTCTACGCAATCCATGGTGGAGGGTACATAAGCTTCGGCCTGGCCGAACTTACGGCCTTATATACTTGTTAAGTAGACTGAAACAATGCAATCCAGATCTTCCAACAGCTGATTGGAAGGTTGGCCGTTTGGATGAAGTGGATGGACCAAGACGGCATGCTGTGTTTATATTGAACACTCAGTCTTTGCCACATCTAGCAAAGTCTCAGGGCCGTGTATGTTATGGCTTTCATTATATCCAAATGAAGGTATATAAAAACGATCAGCTAAAGGATTCGGAAATCGACAAGCCTCTGTCTGAATCAGAAATAAGCGGATCCTCTTGCGAAGTCGAGGGAGATACCAAAGATGCAGACTTGGATAGGCACCGTATGCAAGAGGAGTTTTCTACTGCGTCAGAACTCACCAAACTTGAACCTATGGTTATTGCGAGAGTCACCGAGATCTCTCAAGAGGATATTCTTCATGACTCGATTGAAACGGCTGATGTGACGGTTGTTGAAAATCTCGATGGTCCTACGGATCCTCCAGATAAATCTTCACCATTGCAAGGCTGCATGTGCTGCCTTAAAAGTTCTCCTGATGAAAGGGGACATAGATATAGCTCTTATTCAAGAACCATAAGTTTATAGAAACAAAATATGTGGTTCAAACTATTGCAAACTATTGCAGTATACTGGTAATGATGCAATCGAGCCTGTATAATTGCTAAAAACGAGTTCAACTTGTTTCTGCTTCCTTCAATGTGCAATACAGACACTGTCGTTGCCAGTTTAGAAATAGCCAAATGCAAATATTGGGTATCTTCGGTCTACATGTGACATGATAGGGAGATGCCTCCATGTGCCGTTAACATCTTAGTTGAGGAGTCATTGAAAACAAAGACAAAACTCATTATGGGATGCGATGCAAATGCACATCATAGTATATGGAGAAGTGGTGACACTAAAACAAGAGGAGAGTCATTTCTAGAGTTTATTTTGTGTACTAATTTGGTAGTTTTCAATAAGGGAGATGCCCCAACCTTCGTCACTATAAACAGTCAAGTGGTTTTGGACGTCATCTTGGCCTCGCAAGAACTGAATGAAATGATATCTGAGTGGCAGGTTTTAAGTGAACATAGTTTCTCAGATCATTGCTACATCAGTTTCAAATTTGATGTTTATACCACCAAGACCATATCTCCGCCAAATGCTAGGACAGCCGATTGGAATAGGTATAGGGATACGTTCAATACGATGATACCAGAAATAAAGGAGATGAATATGAGCACTATGCAGGATATAGAACAAATCGTGAAGCGAATTTCAAACGCTTCCAATATCTCACTAAAAGCTGCATGCCCTAGAGGAAAGCCAAGTGGGAAAAGTCGACCGTCATGGTGGTCTACGGAGTTAAGCAATATGAGGAAATCCTGCAGGAAACTCTCTAACAAAGCAAAGTCCACCAGAGCAGCAGTATTGAGAATACGTCCGAGGCTTCCAGACTACGGAAGGAACTAGCATCCACTAACTACGCTCCAAGTTTCATTAAAACACCGTAGGACAATTGGACAAAGTCTAGTGAAGAGACGCTGGACACATATTTTCCCGGAAATGCGACGGTTGAAGCATGTTCTGGCGGTGCCAATTTCCTATCAAGGAAATTGTATCAGAATCTAGAATAAAATGGGCGTTAAATAGCTTTGGACCATTCAAATCCCACGGATTTGATGGAATTACTCCGGCAGAGTGACTGACAGAATTATCTCCTGGTTGTCGGCGATATATACAGGATGCATCAACTTAGCATATATTCCAGGAAAGTAGTGGGAAACAAAAGTCATTTTCATACCTAAAGCGGGAAAAGCCTCTCACTCGAGTGCGATGGATTTCCGACCAATCAGCTTATCCTCATTCCTACTTCAGACTCTGGAGAGGATGATAGATATTTATCTTAGAACTAGCGTCGATTCAAGTTTGCTCTCGAAACGACAGCATGCATACTCGAAGGGCAGGACTACTGAGACCGCTCTGCATGAACTAGTCAGCTTTATTGAAAGCTCACTATCTGTCAATGAATACACAATCGTGGCGTTTCTAGACATCGAGGGGGCATTCAATAACGGCCATCCAAGCTCGATATTAAATGGACTGGAAACTCTGAATGTTGATCCATGTATACTCAGGCTGTTAGACGAACTGCTAATGAGGAGACGTATTTCAGCCACACTAGGACAAGCACACATACGAAGGTATGTGAACAGAGGCACTCCCCAAGGAGGAGTTCTATCACCTCTTCTTTGGAATGTTGCTATAAATAACCTTCTGGTTACCCTAGAAAAAGAAAGGATACAAGTGGTGGCATACGCAGATGATGTGGCTCTAGCAGTCAGGGGAAAATTCCCATCCACAATCAGAGATATTATTCAGAGGGCCCTCCGGATGACTGAGAAATGGGCGAAAGACAATGGTCTTGGGGTAAATCCTGCAAAGACAGAACTAGTCATGTACTGCAAAGATCGCAAAACTCCCACGGTTAGGCCCATTTCCTTAGGGGTATTGAAATTCCCTTTGGTGAGTGTGCAAAATACCTTGGCGTTATTTTGGACAGGAAGCTGAACTTTAAGCTTAATATTGAAGAAAGGGCGAGAAAAGCAACGGTAGCTTTAAACCGAACTAAAACCGAAAATTGGCTATATACATTGGTTACACCTATAATGCTATATGGTGTTGTAGTATGGTGGACGGTACTTCAGCAGCCGACCAGTTTATTAACTTTGTCTTTCCGTTTGTAACACATCGAAATATTGCTCTAAGACTCCATAAAGTATATATATTGTGGGTCGTGGTGAAATTCTGAGTCGATCTGAGCATGTTCGTCCGTCTGTTGAAATCAAGCTAACTTCCGAACGAAACAAGCTATCGACTTGAAACTTGGCACAAGTAGTTGTTATTGATGTAGGTCGGATGGTATTGCAAATGGGCCATATCGGTCCACTTTTACGTATAGCCCCCATATAAACGGACCCCCAAATTTGGCTTGCAGACCGTCTAAGAGAAGCCAATTTCATCCGATCCGGCTGAAATTTGGTACATGGTGTTAGTAGATGGTCTCTAACAACCATAATTATATATAGCCCCCATATAAACCGATCCCCCGATTTGGCTTTCGGAGCCTCTAAGAGAAGCAAATTTCATCCGATCCGGCTGAAATTTGATACATGGTGTTAGTATATGGTCTCTAACAGCCGTGCAAAAATTGGTCCGCATCGGTCCATAATTATATATAGCCCCCATATAAACCGATCCCCCGATTTGGCTTGCGGAGCCTCTAAGAGAAGCAAATTTCATCCGATCCGGCTGAAATTTGGTATATGGTCTCTAACAACTATGTAAAAATTGGTCCACATCGGCCAATAATTATATATAACCCCCATATAAACCGATCCGCAGACTTGGCTTGCGGAACCTCTAAGAGAAGAAAGTTTCGTCCGATCCTGCTGAAATTTTGGTACATGGTGTTAGTATATGGTCGCTAACAACCATGCAAAAATTGGTCCACATCGATCCATAATTATATGTAGGCCCCATATAAACCGATCTCCCGATTTGGCTTACGGAGCCTCTAAGAGAAGCAAATTTCATCCGATCCGGCTGAAATTTGGTACATGGTGTTGGTATATGGTCTCTAACAATCATGCAAAAATTGGTCCACATCGGTCTATAATTATATATAACCCCCATATAAACCGATCCCCAGATTTGGCTTGCGGAGCCTCAAAGAGAAGCAAATTTCATCCGATCCGGCTGAAATTTGGTACATGAAGTTGATATATGGTCTCTAACAACCATGCAAAAATTGGTCCACATCGGTTCATAATTATATATAGCCCCATATAAATCGATCCCCAGATTTGGCTTGCGAAGTCTCCAAGAGAAGCAAATTTCATCCAAGCCGGTTGTTATTTGGAACATGGTGTTAGTATATGATCTTTAACAACCGTGCTAGAATTGGTCCATATCGGGCCATAATTATATATAACCCCCATATAAACCGATCCCCAGATTTGGCTTGCGGAGCCTCAAAGAGAAGCAAATTTCATCCGATCCGGCTGAAATTTGGTACATGATGTTGGTATATGGTCTCTAACAACCATGCAAAAATTGGTCCACATCGGTTCATAATTATATGTAGCCCCATATAAATCGATCCCCAGATTTGGCTTGCGAAGTCTTCAAGAGAAGCAAATTTCATCCAAGCTGGTTGTTATTTGGAACATGGTGTTAGTATATGATCTTTAACAACCGTGCCAGAATTGGTCCATATCGGGCCATAATTATATATAGCCCCCATATAAAACGTTCTCCAGATTTGACCTCCGGAGCCTCTTGGAGGAGCAAAATTCATCCGATCCGGTTCAAATTAGGAACGTGGTGTTAGTATATGGTCGCTAACAACCATACCAAAATTGGTCCAATCACACAAAAATTGGTCCATATCGGTTCATAATCATGGTTGCCACTAGAGCCAAAAATAATCTACCAAAATTTTATTTCTATAGAAAATTTTGTCAAAATTTTATTTCTAGAGAAAATTTTGTTAAAATTTTATTCGGTTCATAATAAAATTTTCATCATTTTCAAAATTTTATTTCTATAGAAAATTTTGTCAAAATTTTATTTCTATAGAAAATTTTGTTCAAATTTTATTCGGTTCATAATCATGGTTGCCACTCGAGCCACAAATAATCTACCAAAAGTTTATTTCTATAGAAAAAAGAAGAAGTTGCTACGCAATCCATGATGGAGGGTACATAAGCTTCGGCCTGGCCGAACTTACGGCCGTATATACTTGGTTTTTTTTTTTTTAATTTCTTCATCCAAATGAACTTCCAAAGCCATTTAAAATTCAAGTTTGCACAAATTTGCCATCCAAACTACTTCTTTGGAAGCTCTTTGTTTTGCTGGGTTGGTCATGAAGGAAGAGAGTTTCAGAGTGAAGTCTGTATATCTATCAAAATTACATATGGTCTCCTCAGTTCATTTCGGATCCCAATAGCTACCTAAAACAAAGCTTAAAATACTTTGACACTATTTTCATTATTCTAGTTGTTTGCTTTGCAGGTGCTAAAGAAGAATGATAACAACTAACAAAGCTACAGACCGCTCATACACTTCGCTACACCAACATATTTTCATTCGCCGGTTCTTGTTCACTGTATTTGTCGTGCTCATTTCGAAGACATGAAAAATCTGTCTCGTGAAGCGATATAGGAAACTTCCTTTTTTTATTTATTCTTCTTACAACTCTAGGAGATTTAAAGAAATTGAAATTTCTTACAATTTTCGCCAACAAAATCTGAATTTGCAACACTGTAGCCACACACACACACACACACATCAAATTCCCATAAGACTGCCGTAAACTCCAGCTTTTATATGTAACTAACACGCCAGAACATTGTCATTCATATTATCAACCATAAAACTGAATCGTAACAAAACATACTCGTATTGTCGTCTCAAAGAGTTAAATGTTTGCTGGGTTTCTATCGAATACAACAACAACAAAAATGTTAGTCAATTTTAATTTGCGACAAGACGGACGGTCTACAAAACAAAACTAAAACAATTGTTCAGAGTTAACACCACCACAATGACTATAACATTGAGAATAATCTTTAGAGAGAAAGTAAGTTCATAAAGGATAACTTGGAAGTTTTATAAAGGATATATAGATGGCTATATGTGAATGCATATGTATGCGTGTATGCGTGTGGGGGTTTGTAATCATCCATATGTGTTAACATGTTATGGCAATTTAACCCTTTCGTTACACACATTATTATCACCAAATTTCATTGGTTTCGGTCTTGTCGTCATCATCATCCACATCCACATCATCATCCTCATCTTCATTTCTATTGTCTGGTGATCTCTGTTCCAGGTCGTTTATCCGTCTTTCCAAATTTAGTAGTTGTCTGTTGAGTTGGATGATTGTATACTCTTTCATTTTAATCTTTATCATTGTATGTTTGTCAATTTTTCAGAGTTATTGGAGTGCGTAGGATATCAAGACTTATTGCAACAAATAAGGGTGGGAAATTGAATGATTTAGATATCGCAAAATTAATTACATCAAAATGCGACTATTTACTCAATAGTTTCTTAGTATTTGTGTCAAGGTTTTTATGAAGAGAAACGATTTTTTTTCATATAGGATTTTTTATTTTTATACCCTCCACCATAGGATGGGGGTATATTAACTTTGTCATTCCGTTTGTAACACATCGAAATATTGCTCTAAGACCCCATAAAGTATATAAATTCTGGGTCGTGGTGAAATTCTGAGTTGATCTAAGCATGTCCGTCCATCCGTCGGTTGAAATTACGCTAACTTCCGAACGAAACAAGCTATCGACTTGAAACTTGGCACAAGTGGTGCAATGGTTAGCATGCTCGCCTTGCATACACAAGGCTGCCACCTAACCTAACCTAACCCAGCACAAGTAGTTGTTATTGATGTAGGTCGGATGGTATTGCAAATGGGGCATATCGGACCACTTTTACATATAGATCCCCAGATTTGACCTCCAAAGCCGCTTGAAGGAGCAAAACTCATCTGATCCGGTTGAAATTTGGTACATGGTGTTAGTATATGGTCTCTAATAACCATTCAAAAATTGGTCCATATCGGTTCATAATTTTGTATAGCCCCCCATATAAACCGATTCCCAGATTTGACCTCCGGAGCCTCTTGAAGGAGCAAAATACATCCGATTCGGTTGAAATTTGGTAAGTGGTGTTAGCATTTGGTCTCTAACAACCATGCAAAAATTGATCCAGATCGGTCCATAATTATATATAGCCCCCATATAAACCGATCCCCAGATTTGGCTTGCGAAGCCTAAGAGAAGCCAATTTTTTTCCTCCGATCCGGCTGAAATTTGGTACATGGTGTTAGTATTTGGTCTCTAACAACCATGCCAAAGTTGGTCCACATCGGTTCATAATTATATATAGCCCCCATATATACCGATCCCCTGATTTGGCTTGCGGAGCCTCTAAGAGAAGCAAATTTCATCCGATCCGGTTGAAATTTGGTACATGGTACTTCGTTTCTATGTAAGGGAAGCAACAGACGTTATGTTTGCTTTAAACGAAGCTTCTTTAAATGCACTTGTGTGTGCATTATATACAGGAATATTAAAAGGCATGCTTGTATGCGTATTGCTGACTATAAAGATAGTTGTAGATAGTGTGTTTACGTACAACACGACATCCGTTTTCGTTCGATTTTTTTTATATAATTTTTTTTTAATAAAATTGAATTTTTGTACATTGTGTTGTATTGCAGAAGAGAACCTGGTGAGGGTTAAAAAATTATGTTGAATTAGAAGGATATAAAGAAGATACAAATAGCCAGGAAATTAAAAAAATATATATTGGAGCTAGTCTTTGTTAAAGAGTTTTTAAATCATGTAACAACCGCCAACTTTTATCACAAAAATGATATATATTTCTTCCAAATACACTTTGGTACCGCGAAAAAAATTCAAACGATGTTCGTTGGTCTAAAATTTCGTTGGAGAGGAAAGTATTTTTGTGTATAGAGGAGGGAAAAAATATTTTCGGTTTTTAAAAATTGCTTGCGGAGCCTCTAAGAGAAGCAAATTTCATCCGATCCGGCTGAAATTTGGTACGTGGTGAAATTTGGTACATTGGCCGATAACAACCATGCCAAAATTACTCCATATAGGTCTATAGTTATATATAGTCGATCCCCAAAAATAATCTACCAAAATTTTATTTCTATAGTGATTTTTGTTTTCAAAATTTTATCAAGATTTTATTTCTATTTTGTCAAAATTAAGTACTATAGAAAGTTTTGTCAACATTTTATTTCTATAGAAAATTTTGTCAAAATTTTATTTCTATAGAAAATTCTGTCAAACTGAATTATATACGTATTTAATCTGTCTTTTTTATTTTTTGTTTAATTTATACCCCATATGGACTAACTTATAATTGAGAAGGCGGTGTTAAGCAGTCTTAAGATACTTTGCCATCGGCAAGTGTTACCGCAACCCAGGCAGTCTTTAGTACAAGTTTCTATGCAATCCATGGTGGAGGGTACATAAGATTCGGTCTGGCCGAACTTACGGCCGTATATACTTGTTTTCATATAGGATTTTTATACCCACCACCATATAATGGTGACGGAGGTATAATAAGTTTGTCATTCCGTTTGTAAAACATCGAAATATCGATTTCCGACTATATAAAGTATATATATTCTTGATCAGTGAGAAATTCTAAGACGATATAACCATATCCGTCTGTCTGTCTGGCTGCCTGTCTGTTGTAATCACGCTACAGTCTTCAATAATGAAGCAATCGTGCTAAAATTTTGCACAAACTCGTCTTTTGTCTGCAGGCAGGTCAAGTTTGAAGATGGGCTATATCGGTCCAGGTTTTGATATAGTCCCCATGTAAACCAACTTCCGGATTTGGGGTCTTGGGCTTATAGAAATCGTAGTTTTTATCCAATTTGCCTGAAATTGAAAATCTAGAGGTACCTGAGGACCATAAAAAAATGTGCCGAAAATGGTCCGTATCGCTCAATGTCTTGGTATAGCCCCCATATAGACCGGTCTCCCAATTTTAAATCTTGAGTTTATAGAATCCGTAGTTTATATACAATTTGCCTGAAATTGGAAATTTATAGGTATTTTAGGATCATAAAGAGGTGTGCCACAAATGGTGAGTATTGGTCCATGGTTTGGTATAGCCTCCATATAGACCGATATCCCGATTTTACTTCTTGGGCTTCTAGAATCCGAAGTTTTTATCCAATTTGCCTGAAATTGGAAATCTAGAGGTATTTTCGGGCGTCTTTATGGCCCGAAAACGGTGAGTATCAGTCCATATGTTAGTATAGCCCCCATAAGAAGAATTTCCCGATTTAACTCCTTGGGTTTCTAGAAACCGTAGTTTTTATCCGATTTGCCTGAAATTGTACATATTCTGGTATTTTAGGCTCACAAAAACGTGTATCGGATTAAGTTTTTATCGGTCCATTTGGTAATGCCTCCATATAGACCGATTTCACTGTTTGAGGGTATAGAAGGCGCACCAATCATGAAATTTGCTTGAAAGTCAATGTAAAATTTCCAGATTTTTTTCGGATGAAAATCTACACATTTAAGATTTCAAGTCAAGACGTTATTTTATAATTTTGTTGCACACAAGATGTTAATGACTCCTCTAAAACTCAAACAAAAATGGTTCTTATAAATCCAGAATCTACATAGTCTTCATAGGTAAAATGTTTAAAATTATCTTCGGGAAGTGTACTGGTTGAACTGCTCTGATTGATCTGTCCTCAAACCCCGTGCAATTTCAAAGGAAAACCTAACATATGATTCATGGTGGTGGGTATTTAAGATTCGGCCCGGCCGATCTTACTGCTGTATATACTTGTTTATTTTTTATTAAGACTCTCAGACAGTTTTATACCGAATATTGTATAGGGAGTGCAAATTAAAAATGAGCCGAGTTCGAACAGAGATTCAAAATACCATTTAGGAAAATATTGAAACTCTAAGAAATGTCATGCTGGTGACATACTGAGAAGTCTAATCCATCGCTGACAAATTTTTTCTTGTTTTGTTGAAACTGGGATTGAACCCTCGACCCTTTGTATGCGCATCGGCTATGCTAACAATTGCACCATGGTGGCTTCAATGTATTCATTACAACTAGCTATTAATCTTTCCTCTGGAAAGATATAACAGATGATCCGTAAAATGTCAAACTTTGACCTCCCATCATTGGCGATTTTTGGGTTTTCGTGCAATCCTTTTAGTTTCGCCACTAATCATTCCCACATTCCACATATGTTTGCCATTATAATGACTGTGACACAATTTGGCTAAGTGCCTTCCATATGTATGCCACATACCCTATATCAAATTTTTCAACCCTTCCAACCATGAAACACCCATACTGATATTTCAATTTATGTCAACCGTAACAAATATTATTAATTCCCGTGAAATGTAATCGATATTGATATCTTCATATATAAGTAGATGAGTAGATAAATAACAAAATCGTTGCACTTTTTTCATCGCGCATGCATCAATTAAACCTTTAGTTGCCGAAAATATATCAGCCTTAACTCCACTATGATCTGACGAAAAGCAAGTCCATGATAGTTCAGTTACAGGATATTATTCTTTATGTGTTAAGTCTGGTACTAACATCACTTCAAACATGTTTTAAGAGCAAAATGTTATTGTTGAAAGGAGAACAAGGAACATTTTTGACATGGAACATTTCATTCGATTTAGTAGAAATTTGCTGCGTGATGTTATTTCATGCGATCCGGTTTATGCAAAAATTGGTCCATATTAATTCATAATTGTATATAGCCCCAATATAAACCGATCCCCAAAATTTGACTTCTGGATCAACATGGAAGAATAAATTTCATCCGCTCCGATTGAAGTTTGGCCTCTAACTACATTGCTATGTTACATATCGGTTCATAATTATTAGACTCCTCTGTATTGCATGAGTATTTCATCTACCATGTCCGTCTGCCTGTCTGTTGAAATCGCTTTACAGCAGTCAACAATGCCTCTTTTGTCCAGCGCAGCTTTAGCCGGAAATTGGAAATCTGGCATTTGAGGATGGTCTCTAACAACCATGCAAAAATTGGTTCACATCGGTCCATAATTATATATAGCCCCCATATAAACCGATCTCCAAATTTGTCTTGCGAGGCCTCTAAGAGAAGCAAATTTAATCCGATCCGGCTGAAATTTGGTACATGATGTTAATATATGGTCTCTAACAGCCATGAAAAAATTGGTCCACATCGGTCCATAATTATATATAGACCCCATATAAACCGATCTCCAGATTTGGCTTGCGAAGCCTCAAAGAGAAGCAAATTGCATCCGATCCGGCTGAAATTTGGTACATGGTGTTGGTATATGGTCTCTAACAATCATGCAAAAATTGGTCCACATCGGTCCATAATTATATATAGCCCCCATATAAACGGACCCCCAAATTTGTCTTGCGAGGCCTCAAAGAGAAGTAAATTTAATCCGATCCGGCTGAAATTTGGTACATGATGTTAATATATGGTCTCTAACAGCCATGAAAAAATTGGTCCACATCGGTCCATAATTATATATAGACCCCATATAAACCGATCTCCAGATTTGGCTTGCGAAGCCTCAAAGAGAAGCAAATTGCATCCGATCCGGCTGAAATTTGGTACATGGTATTGGTATATGGTCTCTAATAACCGTGCAAAAATTGGTCCACATCGGTTCATAATTATATATACCCCCCATATAAAGCGATCCCCAGATTTGTCTTGCGAAGTCTCCAAGAGAAGCAAATTTCATCCAATCCGGTTGTAATTTGGAACATGGTGTTAGTATATGATCTTTAACAAGCGTGCCAGAATTGGTCCATATCGGTCCATAATTATATATAGCCCCCATATAAAACGTTCTCCAGATTTAACCTCCGGAGCCTCTTGGAGGAGCAAAATTCATCCGATCCGGTTCAAATTAGGAACGTGGTGTTAGTATATGGTCGCTAACAACCATACCAAAATTGGTCCAATCACACAAAAATTGGTCCATATCGGTTCATAATCATGGTTGCCACTAGAGCCAACAATAATCTACCAAAATTTTATTTCTATAGAAAATTTTGTCAAAATTTTATTTCTAGAGAAAATTTTGTTAAAATTTTATTCGGTTCATAATACAATTTTCATCATTGTCAAAATTTTATTTCTATAGAAAATTTTGTCAACATTTTATTTCTATAGAAAATTTTGTCAAAAGTTTATTTCTATAGAAAATTTTGTTAAAAATATATTTCTGTAGAAATTTTTTCAAAATTTTCTTTCTATAGAAAATTTTGTCAAAATTTTTATTTCTATAGAAAATTTTGTGAAAATTTTATTTCTATAGAAAATTTTGTCAAAATTTTATGTCTACTTTGTCAAACTGAATTATATACGTATTGGATCGATCTTTTTTGATTTAATATATACCACGTATGGACTTACTTACAATTTAGAAGATGGTGTTAGGAGGTTTTAAGATACCTTGCCATCGGCAAGCGTTACCGCAACTTAAGTAATTCGATTCTGGATGGCAGTGTTTAGAAGAAGTTTCTACGCAATCCATGATGGAGGGTACATAAGCTTCGGCCTGGCCGAACTTACGGCCGTATATACTTGTTTTTATTTTATTACAATACAATATAGATAATTATAATACAAAATAATATAGATATTAGTGTTGCGAACAAAATACTTAAAATATTTACATTTAGGAATATACAGTATGTCAAGAAAGTCTTTTGACATTGCCAAATATTTCAAATTCTAGAAATAATTAAAATATTAAATATTTTGTTAAATTTTTAATTCTGTGTACGTATGTATACTTTGCAAAATACATAATAAAATATTTTTTTTAAAATTTCATTATATTTAATTTTGGAACAAAACATAATTTTTATCCCATTGTCAAAACACTTTCTTGACAAACTGTATATTTGAAGTGATTTAAGGCACTGCATTGACTTCTTTGTGCGGAATTTCTTATTAACCCGGTCGTGGCTATGCCATTGAAAAGGACTATAATCAATGAGTAACATTTTCCTGGATACATCTGCAAATTAAACAAGAAAGAAAATTGGTAGTTTTTTAAACGATATTTAAATAAATTACTTACCTCTTTTAGATGCGCTAAGACACTTCACCCGCACTTAACAATTTCTTAAACTGAAATTACTTTTTAATCTCTGTCTTTGTCAAAAACAAACATGGTGGAATACCAACAAATAAGCCGAAAAATATTCGTTATTACTTCGAAACAACGAAAGTTCGAAATTTTTCTATTATCGAACTTTTCTCGCGTTAATTTATTTCGAAAAATGTTCGCCATTTCTCGGCACTTTGGTCGGGTGGGCTTATAGAGACCATAGTTATACCCTGCTCCACACTGTGGAACAGGGTATTATAAGTTAGTGCATATGTTTGCAACACCCAGAAGGAGACGAGATAGACACATGGTGTCTTTGGCAAAAATGCTCAGGGTGGGCTCCTGAGTCGATATAGCCATGTCCGTCTGTCCGTCTGTCCGTGAACACATTTTTGTAATCAAAGTCTAGGTCGCAGTTTTAGTCCAATCGACTTCAAATTTGGCACAAGTATGTGTTTTGGCTCAGAATAGATCCCTATTGATTTTGGAAGAAATCGGTTCAGATTTAGATATAGCTCCCATATATATCTTTCGCCCGATATGCACTTATACGGCCCTAGAAGCCTGAGTATTACCCCAATTTGGTTGAAATTTTGCACTAGGAGTACAATTGGTAGTATAGTCAAATGTGCAAAATTTTATTAAAATCGGTTCAGATTCAGATATAGCTCCCATATATATCTTTCGCTAATACGGTCCCAGAAGCCAGAGTTTTACTCCAATTTGGTTGAAATTTTGCACAGGGAGTAGAATTAGTATTGTAGCTATGCGTGCCAAATTTAGTTGAAATCGGTTCAGATTTGGATATAGCTCCCATATATAGCTTTCGCCCGATATGGACTAATACGGTCACAGAAGCCAGAGTTTTACTCCAATTTGGTTGAAATTTTGCACAGGGAGTAGAATTAGCATTGTACCTATGCGTGCCGAATTTGGTTAAAATCGGTTCAGATTTAGATATAGCTCCCATATATAGCTTTCGCCCGATTTACACTCATATGACCACAGAGGCCAATTTTTTACTCCGATTTAGTTGAAATTTTGCACAGGGAGTAGAATTAGTATTGTACCTATGCGTTCCAAATTTGGTTGAAATCGGTTCAAATTTAGATATATCTCCCATATATAGCTTTCGCCCGATTTACACTCATATGACCACAGAGGCCAATTTTTAACTCCGATTTTGTTGAAATTTTGCACAGGGAGTAGAATTAGCATTATTGCTAAGTGTACAAAATTTGGTTGAAATCGGTTCAGATTTAGATATAGCTCCCATATATATGTTTTTCTGATTTCGACAAAAATGGTCAAAATACCAACATTTTCCTTGTAAAATCGCTACTGCTTAGTCGAAAAGTTGTAAAAATGAATCTAATTTTCCTAAACTTCTAATACATATATATCGAGCGATAAACCATAAATAAACTTTTTCGAAGTTTCCTTAAAATTGCTTCAGATTTAAACGTTTCCCATATTTTTTTTTTACTAACATTGTGCTCCACCCTAGTGCATTAGCCGACTTAAATTGTGAGTCTACAGATTTTGTAGAAGTCTATCAAATTCTGTCCAGATCGAGTGATATTTAAATGTATGTATTTGGGACAAACCTTTATATATAGCCCCCAACACATTTGTCGGATGTGATATGGTATCGACAATTTAGATCTACAAAGTGGTGCAGGGTATAATATAGTCGGCCCCGCCCGACTTTAGACTTTCCTTACTTGTTTTTATTCGATTTGCCAGCAATTTTTATACCCTCCACCATAGGATGGGGGGTATATTAACTTTGTCATTCCGTTTGTAACACATTCTGGGACGTGATGAAATTCTAAGTCGATCTAAGTATGTCCGTCCATCCGTCCGTCTGTTGAAATCACGCTAGCTTCCGAACGAAACAAGCTATCGACTTGAAACTTGGCACAAGTAGTTGTTATTGATGTAGGTCGGATGGTATTGCGAATGGGCCATATGGGACCACTTTTACGTATAGCCCCCATATAAACCGACGCTCAGATTTGGCTTGCGGTTCGACTCAGAATTTCACCACAACCCAAGATATATATATATATATATATATATATATATATATATATATATATATATATATATATATATTATATATAAATATATAAAATTTAGATTGCGTAACCTTTAATATAACGTAAATATTTTTATACCCTCCACCATAGGATGGTACATTAACTTTGTCATTCCGTGTGTAACACATCGAAATATTGCTCTAAGACATCATACAGTATATATATATATATATATATATATATATATATATATATATATATATATATATATATATATATATATATATATATATATATATATATATATATATATATATATATATATATATATATATATATATATATATATATATATATATATATATATATATATATATATTTCGATGTGTTACACACGGAATGACAAAGTTAATATACCATCCTATGGTGGAGGGTATAAAAATATTTACGTTATATTAAATTTTAGGTTGCGCAAGTTACAAATTAGTAAGGACAAATTTGTTTACAATAATGCAATTTGAATTAAAACATTTTTATTAACTTGAGGATAAAAATTTTGTAGATTTGCCTGTCCCTCCATCATTCTGGGTCGTGGTGAAATTCTGAGTCGATCTGAGCATGTCCGTCCGTCCGTCCGTCTGTTGAAATCACGCTAACTTCCGAACAAAACAAGCTATCGACTTGAAACTTGGCACAAGTAGTTGTTATTGATGTAGGTCGGATGGTATTGCAAATGGGCCATATCGGTCCACTTTTACGTATAGCCCCCATATAAACGGACCCCCAAATTTGTCTTGCGAGGCCTCTAAGAGAAGCAAATTTAATCCGATCCGGCTGAAATTTGGTACATGGTGTTAGTATATGGTCTCTAACAACCGTGCATAAATTGGTCCACATCGGTCCATAATAATATATAGCCCCCATATAAACTGATCACCAGATTTGACCTCCGGAGCCTTTTGGAAGACCAAAATTCATCTGATTCAATTTGGTACGTGGTGTTAATATATGACCTCAAACTCTCATGCAAAAATTGATCGAAATCGGTCTATAATTATATATAGCCCCCATATAAACCGATCCCCAGATTTGACCTCCGGAGCCCCTTGGAAGAGCAAAATTCATCCGATTTGGTTGAAATTTGTTACGTGATGTTAGTATATGGTATCCAACAACCATGCAGGAATTGGTTCATATCAGTCCATAATTATATATAGCCCCCATATAAACCGATCCCCAGATTTGTCCTCCGGTGCCTTTTGGAGAAGCAAAATTCATCCGATCTGGTTGAAATTTTTTACGTGGTGTTAGTATATGATATTTAACAACCATGCCAAAAGTGGTCCATATCAGTCCATAATCATATATAGCCCCCATATAAACCGATCGCGAGATTTGGTTTTTGAGCCTCTTGGAGGAGCAAATTTCATCCGAGTCAGTTGAAATTTGGTACATTGTGCTAGTATATGGCCGTTAACAACCATGCCTAACTAGGTCCATATCGGTCTATAGTTATATATTTATAGCCCTCAGATAAATCGATCCCCAATTACACAAAAATTGGTCCATATCAATAATTGTATATAGCACCCGTGCAAAAGTCCATATCGATTCGTAATTATTTGTAGACTTACCTACACATACTTTTGTTTGTCTAATGTATACCTCGTATGGACTGACACACAATTTAGAAAACGATTTAAGATACCACAACCCAAGTAATTCGATTGTGGATGACAGTCTTCCGTAGAAGTTTCTACGCAATTCATGGTGGAGGGTACATAAGATTCGGCCTTGCCGAACTTACGGCAAGGCCGTAAGTTCGGCAAGGCCCCATACGGGGTAATATATACCCCGTATGGACTTACTTACAATTGAGAACACGGTGTTAAGAAGTTTTACGATACCTTGCCATCGGCAAGGGTTACTGCAACCCAAGTAATTCGATTGTGGATGACAGTCTTTAGCAAACGTTTCTATGCAATCCATTGTGGAGGGTACATAAGATTCAGCCTGGCCGAACTTACGGCCGTATATACTTGTTTGTTATTGATTTTTTATTCTTTTGTGTTTGCAACATTTAATTGTGCAAATTTTAATTTTTTGCTTAAACAAATACGGCATTTTCTAAGACATGACCAAAAGAACTTCATAGGAAATGGAAATAATCTGATAGAGTATCCCCAAAATGGGATTAAAAAGAAATGTTTGTGCAACAACTTCTATTTTTTTTTGCTTGGTCCTTTTGGTATATTCGTGATGATACGGCAGATTGCTATTCTACCATGATTTTCCACTTTGACTTGAATATGGGCAAATGCTGCTTATTTTCTTCTTAGAAAATGGCTTCTTTGGACTGGCAGGCATAGCCAATTAAAATCTTAGCCATCCCTTAAGAATTATGGGAAAAAAGAAGAATTTTAAAGACAAAAGGAAATGGATGATTAGGCTGGAATTAACCCACTCATAAAAGAGACTTATATACAATTTTATATTTTTCAATTGAGCTATTTTTGCTAATAATCAACATACAGAGAGAAAGAAAAAGGGAGGGAGAGGAAGAGAAAAAAGCTTACATACAGTAGCTTACTCTTTGCTAAAAATGGAGACTACTCAACATAGGAAATACCAATGGAGCCAACAACTCTTTGAAGTGGCGAGCTTTATTTTACCTCAAGGGTTTGCAAAAGGTACCCAAGCAACTGTCTATGACAGTAACTCCTGTCTGTTATACCCTTAAAAAGGTTTACTCGGCTTTACAAAACCAAAAACTCTTTTCATCCAAAAAAGCACGTTCCTTTATTACATCTTCAGTTAGCGTGTTTTGGTGGAAGGGAGCCCGTTTGTTATATGAGGAAATATTGCAACTCTTATTTAATTAAACATTGTTTTTTGGGGGGTTGCTTTTGGATTTATTAAGGGCGATGAGAAGAGATGTTATTCGTGATGGAGAAGAAGTATGAAGTGGGCCAAAGAGATAGAGAGAGAAAGAGAGAGAGAGATGGGTAAAGGTGTACCAACCATCTTTGGTAGTAAACTTTGAAATTTCGTAATTTAATTATATTCCATACAGCTGCAAATGTGTGTGTGAATATTTCCACCTTCACTTCCCCCTTCTGCCCTTTGGCCCGCCCCTTCTTATGCCCAAAGAAGTTAATTCATTATGTAACTAATTTTATTTTTAATAGCTTAACAAAGTCCTCTGAATAACTTAGTTAAACACTTTGTCTCTTAGTAGTTGTAAAATAAAAATGACAAAGAAGTCTTTCGAACAAAACGAGAGAAGTAAAGTGACCAACTTTGTTGAAAATTAGGGACTACAAATATATTGCATCTTTTGGAATCATGATTTCCTAAAATCGTGGAAGATAGAGCCTATCAAAAATTTGATGTAAATCTTAGGTGATGAATGAGTCGTAATCGACTCAGAATTCGCAAAGACGAAACCATCAGACAGGACAGACAGATATGAACTCCCATTTGCAAAAGGTCACGATATTGTCACGCTACTAACCAGGCAACACTTTAGTGCGCTTGTACAGACAACCCACTCCGCATGTTAGAATTAATCATTCCGAACAAGCGCCCTCATCAAGTCCCACTTTACGAAGGAATTAAGTCCAACATACCGAAATGTTTAGAATAAAATTTGACTACCTGTTCCTCTTTAGAAAACATGGTGAAATGATCTCCAAAAACCTTAAGTAGTGCAAGAATTCCCAAAACTATGTAGTACTTTAATGGCATACAAGGGCAATGACAGTAAGAGTTCCTAAGGTTGACAATAGGGGCACATCTTATCCTCCTGTTGGGAGCGAAAATAAGACTCTGAAAGGGATAGGTGGTAGCAATCCAAGGAGCGCTGCCAGGCTGACAGTGCTTGACATCCTCATTTTTGACCAGAGGATTGCAGCTATCACGATTCCTAAAACTTTTGGAGTGACGTTTGACTGTCTATTTCTCATTGAAAAACTTGTCTGCTAAGGCATTGTGTACAGAAACCAGAAGTCGAAGGGATGGGAGTGAAAAGTGGTCTACATAGAAGGAGAAGATCCTGGCGACTTACACGTCAACAGAATGTCCTTAATAAATGCTGGCTAGTGATGGTGAACTGAGGTGGTGGTGGACGGTGTGAGGCTGACTGCAGATGGTGAACCGGGGTGGTGATGGTGTGGTACCAACTGGTGACTATGACCCGGAATTTGAGTTGAATTTTGGATTTTCTATCGGTGGTCACGAATTAAGATCTTGTTCGCTTAAGGACGCATAGTTTAAGAGATATACGGAAAGAAGTTTCTTTTTTATAAAAAAAAATTAATTTTTAAGGATTTTGATGGAATTTTCGATTTTTCTAGGGATGATCACGAATAAAGGTTCTTTTGGCTCTAGAACGCTTAGTTTAGGAGATATGGTCAAAAGATTTTGATTTTTTGTTATACCCTCCACCATAGGATGGGGGTATATTAACTTTGTCATTCCGTTTGTAACACACCGAAATATTGCTCTAAGACCCCATAAAGTATATATTCTAGGTCGTGGTGAAATTCTGAGTCGATCAGAGCATGTCCGTCCGTCCGTCTGTTTAAATCACGCTAACTTCGAAACGAAACAAGCTATCGACTTGAAACCTGGCACAAGTAGTTGTTATTGTTGTAGGCCGGATGGTATTGCAAATGGACCATATCGGTCCACTTTTACGTATAGCCCCCATATAAACGGACCCCCAAATTTGGCTTGTCGATACTCTAAGAGAAGCAAATTTCATCCGATCCGGCTGAAATTTTGTACATGGTGTAAGTATATGGTCTCTAACAACCGTGCAGAAATTGGTCCACATCGGTCCATAATTATATATAGCCCCCATATAAACCGATCCCCCGATTTGGCTTTCCGAATTTCTAAAAGAAGCAAATTTCATCCCATTCGGCTGAAATTTGGTACATGGTGTTGGTATATGGTCTCTAACAACCATGCAAAAATTGGTCCACATCAGTCCATAATTATATATAGCCCCCATATAAACCGATCCCCCGATTTGGCCTGCCGAGCCTCTAAAAGTAGCAAATT
Organism: Haematobia irritans; assembly: GCF_050003625.1. Taxonomy (NCBI): domain Eukaryota; kingdom Metazoa; phylum Arthropoda; class Insecta; order Diptera; family Muscidae; genus Haematobia; species Haematobia irritans. The sequence continues at coordinate 33,801,883 of NC_134399.1, read as the reverse complement.
TCATCCGATCCGGCTGAAATTTGGTACATGGTGTTGGTATATGGTCTCTAACAACCGTGCAAGAATTGGTCCACATCGCTCCATAATTATATATAGCCCCCATATAAACCGATCCCCCGATTTGGCTTTCCGAATTTCTAAAAGAAGCAACTTTCATCCCATCCGGCTGAAATTTGGTACATGGTGTTGGTATATGGTCTCTAACAACCATGCAAAAATTGGTCCACATCGGTCCATAATTATATATAGCCCCCATATAAACTGATCCCCAGATTTGGCTTGCGGAGCCTCTAAGAGAAGCAAATTTCATCCGATCCGGTTGAAATTAGGTACATGGTGTCAGCATATGATCTCTAACAACCATGCAAAAATTGGTCCACATCGGTCCATAATTATATATAGCCCCCATATAAACCGATCCCCCGATTTGGCCTGCCGAGCCTCTAAAAGTAGCAAATTTCATCCGAACCGGCTGAAATGTGGTGCATGGTGTTGGTATATGGTCTCTAACAACCATGCAAAAATTAGTCCACATCGGTCCATAATTACATATAGCCCAAATATAAACGGACCCCCAAATTTGGCTTGCCGATACTCTAAGAGAAACAAATTTCATCCGATCCGGCTGAAATTTTGTACATGGTGTTAGTATATGGTCTCTTACAACCGTGCAAAAATTGGTCCACATCGCTCCATAATTATATATAGCTCCATATAAACCGATCCCCAGATTTGACCTCCGGAGCCTCTTGGAAGAGCAAAATTCATCCGTTTCGGTTGAAATTTGGTACGTGATGTTAGTATATGATATTTAACAACCATACCAAAAGTGGTCCATATCAGTCCATAATCATATATAGCCCCCATATAAACCGATCCCGAGATTTGGTTTTGGAGCCACTTGGAGGAGCAAATTTCATCCGAGTCAGTTGAAATTTGCTACATTGTGCTAGTATATGGCCGTTAACAACCATGCCTAACTAGGTCCATATCGGTCTATAAAGGGTGATACGGTCAAAATTTGGTCAAGGGAAAACGCGTGTAAATCGGTGAAATCGTTTATTTAAAAAATCAAATTAAATTTCTTTTTCAATTAGTATAAAATTCAGGAAAAATATTCAGTTAGGCTTTCGCTTTTCCAAATCCGAATTGCCGGGCCTCACGCTTGACACCTGCCATCAGATTTTGTACAGCCACCTTGTCCACCTTCTTCGCCGCAGAAATCCAGTTTGCCTTGAACTGCTGCTCGTCCTTAGCAGTTGTTTTGGTCTTCTTTAGGTTCCGCTTGACAATAGCCCAGTATTTCTCAATTAGGCGGAGCTCTGGCGTGTTGGGAGGGTTCTTGTCCTTGGGAATCACCTGCACGTTGTTGGCGGCGTACCACTCCATGGCCTTTTTACCGTAATGGCAAGATGCCAAATCCGGCCAAAACAGTACGGAACAACCGTGTTTCTTCAGGAAAGGTAGCAGACGTTTATTCAAACACTCTTTCACGTAAATTTCTTGGTTGACAGTCCCGGAAGCTATGAAAATGCTGCTTTTCAAGCCACAGGTACTGATGGCTTGCCAAACCAGATATTTCTTTGCGAACTTTGACAGTTTATGTGCTTGAAAATATCTGCTACCTTTCCCCTTCCTGTTGCCGTATAAAACTCCTGTCCCGGAAGCTGCTTTTAGTCGGCTTTGACATAGGTTTCGTCGTCCATTACCACGCAGTCAAACTTCGTCAGCATCGTCGTGTACAGCCTCCGGGATCGCGCTTTGGCCGTCGTATTTTGTTTATCATCGCGATTTGGAGTCACTACCTTCTTGTAAGTCGATAGTCGGGCTCGTTTTTTTGGTTCGATGCACGGTTGTAGACGATACACCCAGCTTATTTGCGGCATCTCGGAGAGAGAGGTTAGGGTTTCGCTTGAAACTATCGGCAACTCTCTTTGTCGTCTCAGCGGCTTCCGGTTTTCGATTTTCCCCCGATCCAGACTTCCTGGCTATCGACAAACGTTCCCCAAACACTTTAATTACATTTGTAACGGTTGAATTGGCAACTTTTAGCGATTTTGCCAGCTTTGCGTGCGAGTAGCTCGGATTTTCCCGATGCGCGAGCAAAATTTTGATACGCTGCTCTTCTTGCGTGGACGGCATTTTGACAACTGAAGAGTGAATTCCAAAATCAAAATAGGTGCAACATTCTACACACACACACCTTCAAAATGAGGGGTGTTCAGGTTTTTTAAATGCAAAATTGAAAGAAATACGTCAAGTTTATATTGAACAAATTTTGACCGGGCTAAAGGGTGCCCCATATAAACCGATCCCGAGATTTGGTTTTGGAGCATCTTGGAGGAGCAAATTTCATCCGAGTTGAAATTTGGTACATTGTGCTAGTATATGGCTGTTAACAACCATGCCTAACTAGGTCCATATCGGTCTATAGTTATATAAAGCCCTCAGATAAATAGATCCCCAATCACACAAAAATTGGTCCATATCAGGTGCATAATTGTATATAGCCCACATATAAGCGATCCCCATATTTCAATTCTGGCTCTCTACGTACCGTGCAAAAGTCCATATCGATTCATAATTATTTGTAGATTTACCTATACATACCTTTTTTGTCTAATATATACCACGAATGGACTAATTCACAATTTAGAATACGATATTAAGAAGTTTTAAGATAACACAACCCAATTATTTCGATTGTGGATGACAGTCTTTCGTAGAAGTTTCTACGTAATCCATGGTGGAGGGTACATAAGATTCGGCCTGGCCGAACTTACGGCCGTATATACTTTTTTTTTTGGAATTGGAATGAGTTTTGGATTTTCTATCGGTGGAGTTTAGGAGATATGTGTAAAAGAAGTTTTTCATATAAAAATTTCGAATTTTTCAGTATTTGGGTAGAATTTGAGATTTTCTAGGGGTGGTCACGAATTAAGGTCTTTTACGCTCAAGGACGCATAGTTTAGGAAATATAAACAAAAGAAGTTTTTCATATAAAAATTTCGAATTTTTCAGGATTTGGGTCGAATTTTGGATTTTCTAAAGGTGATCAGGAATTAAGGTCCACTCTAGGTGGCCACATTGCACCATCTTGACCAGGCAACACACGTGTCACGATTAGGTTAGGTTAGGTATAATGGCAGACCGATATTTCAGGCTCACTTAGACTATTCAGTCTATTGTGATACCACAGTGGTGAACTCCTCTTTAATCACTGAGTGCTGCCCGATTCTGTGTTTAGCTCAATGGCGAGGGACCTCCTTTTTATAGCCTAGTCCGAACAGCATTCCATATTGCTGTGAAACCACTTGAAACATTGAAAAATTTCACAAGCTTTACTGAGTGGGGCTAATCCAGCGCTGCAAAAATTTTTGGTGTTCGATCGAAACTGAGTTTGAATCCAAGGCGGCAACTAACCATTGCACCACCAAATTTCATGCAGGCACTCATAGGCTCCTGAACCAATAGCAATATAGGATGAATGTCTGAAATTTGTTGTTTCACAAACATTTCTTTTAAAGCGCATCCCGGAATCCCCCATCAATGTTTCCCTTACTTACGATGCAGTGCAAATTTAAGTTTTGGACAGTTAAATTTCAAAAAAAAAAAAAAATAGAAAATAAATAAAAAAGTGAAAAAACCTTATACAAAAAATTCTTAGAGCAATATTTCGATGTGTTACAAAAGGAATGAGTAAGTTAATATATCCCATGGTGGAGGGTATAAAAAAGTGCTGATAAAAATGAAAAGTGAAATTGTAGATTTTTTTTTAATT